>NC_090448.1:813458694-813534411 GCF_031143425.1 Pleurodeles waltl | reverse complement strand
CACATTTCTGTGGCAGAAAGTTCTGGAATCTGAGAGGAGCCACGAATTTCCTTCCACCCAGCGTTCCCCCACGTCTCCGATAAAAATTATACCTCACTTGTGTGGGTAGGCCTAGCGCCCGCGACAGGAACGCCCCAAAGCGCAAACGTGGACACAGCCAAATTGGTGAAGAAAACAGAGGTGTTTTTTGCAAAGTGCCTACCTGTAGATTTTGGCCTGTAGCTCAGCCGCCACCTAGGGAAACCTACCAAACCTGTGCATTCTGAAAACTAGAGACCTAGTGGGAATCCAAGGATGGGGTGACTTTGTGTGGCTCGGACCAGGTTCTGTTACCCAGAATCCTTTGCAAACCTCAAAATGTGGCTAAAAAAAACACATGTTCCTCACATTTCTGTGGCAGAAAGTTCTGGAATCTGAGAGGAGCCACGAATTTTCTTCCACCCAGCGTTCCCCACGTCTCCCGATAAAAATGATACCTCACTTGTGTGGGTAGGCCTAGCGCCCGTGACAGGAAACGCCCCCAAAGCGCAACGTGGACACAGCCAAATTGGTGAAGGAAAACAGAGGTGTTTTTTGCAAAGTGCCTACCTGTAGATTTTGGCCTGTAGCTCAGCCGCCACCTAGGGAAACCTACCAAACCTGTGCATTTCTGAAAACTAGAGACCTAGGGGAATCCAAGATGGGGTGACTTGTGTGGGCTCGGACCAGGTTCTGTTACCCAGAATCCTTTGCAAACCTCAAAATGTGGCTAAAAAAACACATGTTCCTCACATTTCTGTGGCAGAAAGTTCTGGAATCTGAGAGGAGCCACGAATTTCCTTCCACCCAGCGTTCCCCTCACGTCTCCCGATAAAAATGATACCTCACTTGTGTGGGTAGGCCTAGCGCCCGCGACAGGAAACGCCCCAAAGCGCAACATGGACACAGCCAAATTGGTGAAGGAAAACAGAGGTGTTTTTTGCAAAGTGCCTACCTGTAGATTTTGGCCTGTAGCTCAGCCGCCACCTAGGGAAACCTACCAAACCTGTGCATTTCTGAAAACTAGAGGACCTAGGGGAATCCAAGATGGGGTGACTTGTGTGGCTCGGACCAGGTTCTGTTACCCAGAATCCTTTGCAAACCTCAAATGTGGCTAAAAAAACACATGTTCCTCACATTTCTGTGGCAGAAAGTTCTGGAATCTGAGAGGAGCCACGAATTTCCTTCCACCCAGCGTTCCCCACGTCTCCCGATAAAAATGATACCTCACTTGTGTGGGTAGGCCTAGCGCCCGCGACAGGAAACGCCCCAAAGCGCAACGAGGACACAGCCAAATTGGTGAAGGAAAACAGAGGTGTTTTTTTGCAAAGTGCCCTACCTGTAGATTTTGGCCTGTAGCTCAGCCGCCACCTAGGGAAACCTACCAAACCTGTGCATTTCTGAAAACTAGAGACCTAGGGGAATCCAAGATGGGGTGACTTGTGTGGCTCGGACCGAGGTTCTGTTACCCAGAATCCTTTGCAAACCTCAAAATGTGGCTAAAAAAACACATGTTCCTCAAATTTCTGTGGCAGAAAGTTCTGGAATCTGAGAGGAGCACGAATTTCCTTCCACCCAGCGTTCCCCCACGTCTCCCGATAAAAATGATACCTCACTTGTGTGGGTAGGCCTAGCGGCCCGCGACAGGAAACGCCCCAAAGCGCAACGTGGACACAGCCAAATTGGTGAAGGAAAACAGAGGTGTTTTTTGCAAAGTGCCTACCTGTAGATTTTGGCCTGTAGCTCAGCCGCCACCTAGGGAAACCTACCAAACCTGTGCATTTCTGAAAACTAGAGACCTTAGGGGAATCCAAGATGGGGTGACTTGTGTGGCTCGGACCAGGTTCTGTTACCCAGAATCCTTTGCAAACCTCAAAATGTGGCTAAAAAAACACATGTTCCTCACATTTCTGTGGCAGAAAGTTCTGGAATCTGAGAGGAGACACGAATTTCCTTCCACCCAGCGTTCCCCCACGTCTCCCGATAAAAATGATACCTCACTTGTGTGGGTAGGCCTAGCGCCCGCGACAGGAAACGCCCCAAAGCGCAACGTGGACACATGCCAAATTGGTGAAGGAAAACAGAGGTGTTTTTTGCAAAGTGCCTACCTTTAGATTTTGGCCTGTAGCTCAGCCGCCACCTAGGGAAACCTACCAAACCTGTGCATTTCTGAAAACTAGAGACCTAGGGGAATCCAAGATGGGGTGACTTGTGTGGCTCGGACCAGGTTCTGTTACCCAGAATCGTTTGCAAACCTCAAAATGTGGCTAAAAAAACACATGTTCCTCACATTTCTGTGGCAGAAAGTTCTGGAATCTGAGAGGAGCCACGAATTTCCTTCCACCCAGCGTTCCCCCACGTCTCCCGATAAAAATGATACCCTCACTTGTGTGGGTAGGCCTAGCGCCCGCGACAGGAAACGCCCCAAAGCGCAACGTGGACACAGCCAAATTGGTGAAGGAAAACAGAGGTGTTTTTTGCAAAGTGCCTACCTGTAGATTTTGGCCTGTAGCTCAGCCGCCACCTAGGGAAACCTACCAACCTGTGCATTTCTGAAAACTAGAGACCTAGGGGAATCCAAGATGGGGTGACTTGTGTGGGCTACGACCAGGTTCTGTTACCCAGAATCCTTTGCAAACCTCAAAATGTGGCTAAAAAAACACATGTTCCTCACATTTCTGTGGCAGAAAGATCTGGACTCTGAGAGGAGCCACGAATTTCCTTCCACCCAGCGTTCCCCCACGTCTCCCGATAAAAATGATACCTCACTTGTGTGGTAGGCCTAGCGCCCGCAACAGGAAACGCCCCAAAGCGCAACGTGGACACAGCCAAATTGGTGAAGGAAAACAGAGGTGTTTTTTGCAAAGTGCCTACCTGTAGATTTTGGCCTGTAGCTCAGCCGCCACCTAGGGAAACCTACCAAACCTGTGCATTTCTGAAAACTAGAGACCTAGGGGAATCCAAGATGGGGTGACTTGTGTGGCTCGGACCAGGTTCTGTTACCCCAGAATCCTTTGCAAACCTCAAAATGTGGCTAAAAAAACACATGTTCCTCACATTTCTGTGGCAGAAAGTTCTGGAATCTGAGAGGAGCCACGGAATTTCCTTCCACCCAGCGTTCCCCCACGTCTCCCGATAAAAATGATACCTCACTTGTGTGGGTAGGCCTAGCGCCCGCGACAGGAAACGCCCCAAAGCGCAACGTGGACACAGCCAAATTGGTGAAGGAAAACAGAGGTGTTTTTTGCAAAGTGCCTACCTGTAAATTTTGGCCTGTAGCTCAGCCGCCACCTAGGGAAACCTACCAAACCTGTGCATTTCTGAAAACTAGAGACCTAGGGGAATCCAAGATGGGGTGACTTGTGTGGCTCGGACCAGGTTCTGTTACCCAGAATCCTTTGCAAACCTCAAAATGTGGCTAAAAAAACACATGTTCCTCACATTTCTGTGGCAGAAAGTTCTGGAATCTGAGAGGAGCCACGAATTTCCTTCCCCCCCAGCGTTCCCCCACGTCTCCCGATAAAATGATACCTCACTTGTGTGGGTAAGCCTAGCGCCCGCGACAGGAAAACGCCCCAAAGCGCAACGTGGACACAGCCAAATTGGTGAAGGAAAACAGAGGTGTTTTTTGCAAAGTGCCTACCTGTAGATTTTGGCCTGTAGCTCAGCCGCCACCTAGGGAAACCTACCAAACCTGTGCATTTCTGAAAACTAGAGACCTAGGGGAATCCAAGATGGGGTGACTTGTGTGGCTCGGACCAGGTTCTGTTACCCAGAATCCTTTGCAAACCTCAAAATGTGGCTAAAAAAACACATGTTCCTCACATTTCTGTGGCAGAAAGTTCTGGAATCTGAGAGGAGCCACGAATTTCCTTCCACCCAGCGTTCCCCCACGTCTCCCGATAAAAATGATACCTCACTTGTGTGGGTAGGCCTAGCGCCCGCGACAGGAAACGCCCCAAAGCGCAACGTGGACACAGCCAAATTGGTGAAGGAAAACAGAGGTGTTTTTTGCAAAGTGCCTACCTGTAGATTTTGGCCTGTAGCTCAGCCGCCACCTAGGGAAACCTACCAAACCTGTGCATTTCTGAAAACTAGAGACCTAGGGGAATCCAAGATGGGTGACTTGTGTGGCTCGGACCAGGTTCTGTTACCCAGAATCCTTTGCAAACCTCAAAATGTGGCTAAAAAAACACATGTTCCTCACATTTCTGTGGCAGAAAGATCTGGAATCTGAGAGGAGCCACGAATTTCCTTCCACCCAGCGTTCCCCCACGTCTCCCGATAAAAATGATACCTCACTTGTGTGGGTAGGCCTAGCGCCCGCGACAGGAAACGCCCCAAAGCGCAACGTGGACACAGCCAAATTGGTGAAGGAAAACAGAGGTGTTTTTTGCAAAGTGCCTACCTGTAGATTTTGGCCTGTAGCTCAGCCGCCACCTAGGGAAACCTACCAAACCTGTGCATTTCTGAAAACTAGAGACCTAGGGGAATCCAAGATGGGGTGACTTGTGTGGCTCGGACCAGGTTCTGTTACCCAGAATCCTTTGCAAACCTCAAAATGTGGCTAAAAAAACACATGTTCCTCACATTTCTGTGGCAGAAAGTTCTGGAATCTGAGAGGAGCCACGAATTTCCTTCCACCCAGCGTTCCCCCACGTCTCCCGATAAAAATGATACCTCACTTGTGTGGGTAGGCCTAGCGCCCGCGACAGGAAACGCCCCAAAGCGCAACGTGGACACAGCCAAATGAGTGAAGGAAAACAGAGGTGTTTTTTGCAAAGTGCCTACCTGTAGATTTTGGCCTGTAGCTCAGCCGCCACCTAGGGAAACCTACCAAACCTGTGCATTTCTGAAAACTAGAGACCTAGGGGAATCCAAGATGGGGTGACTTGTGTGGCTCGGACCAGGTTCTGTTACCCAGAATCCTTTGCAAACCTCAAAATGTGGCTAAAAAAACACATGTTCCTCACATTTCTGTGGCAGAAAGTTCTGGAATCTGAGAGGAGCCACGAATTTCCTTCCACCCAGCGTTCCCCCACGTCTCCCGATAAAAATGATACCTCACTTGTGTGGGTAGGCCTAGCGCCCGCGACAGGAAACGCCCCAAAGCGCAACGTGGACACAGCCAAATTGGTGAAGGAAAACAGAGGTGTTTTTTGCAAAGTGCCTACCTTTAGATTTTGGCCTGTAGCTCAGCCGCCACCTAGGGAAACCTACCAAACCTGTGCATTTCTGAAAACTAGAGACCTAGGGGAATCCAAGATGGGGTGACTTGTGTGGCTCGACCAGGTTCTGTTACCCAGAATCCTTTGCAAACCTCAAATGTGGCTAAAAAAACACATGTTTCCTCACATTTCTGTGGCAGAAAGTTCTGGAATCTGAGAGGAGCCACGAATTTCCTTCCACCCAGCGTTCCCCCACGTCTCCCGATAAAAATGATACCTCACTTGTGTGGGTAGGCCTAGCGCCCGCGACAGGAAACGCCCCAAAGCGCAACGTGGACACAGCCAAATTGGTGAAGGAAAACAGAGGTGTTTTTTGCAAAGTGCCTACCTGTAGATTTTGGCCTGTAGCTCAGCCGCCACCTAGGGAAACCTACCAAACCTGTGCATTTCTGAAAACTAGAGACCTAGGGGAATCCAAGATGGGGTGACTTGTGTGGCTCGACCAGGTTCTGTTACCCAGAATCCTTTGCAAACCTCAAAATGTGGCTAAAAAAACACATGTTCCTCACATTTCTGTGGCAGAAAGTTCTGGACTCTGAGAGGAGCCACGAATTTCCTTCCACCCAGCGTTCCCCCACGTCTCCCGATAAAAATGATACCTCACTTGTGTGGGTAGGCCTAGCGCCCGCAACAGGAAACGCCCCAAAGCGCAACGTGGACACAGCCAAATTGGTGAAGGAAAACAGAGGTGTTTTTTGCAAAGTGCCTACCTGTAGATCTTTGGCCTGTAGCTCAGCCGCCACCTAGGGAAACCTACCAAACCTGTGCATTTCTGAAAACTAGAGACCTAGGGGAATCCAAGATGGGGTGACTTGTGTGGCTCGGACCAGGTTCTGTTACCCAGAATCCTTTGCAACCTCAAAATGTGGCTAAAAAAAACACATGTTCCTCACATTTCTGTGGCAGAAAGTTCTGGAATCTGAGAGGAGCCACGAATTTCCTTCCACCCAGCGTTCCCCCACGTCTCCCGATAAAAATTATACCTCACTTGTGTGGGTAGGCCTAGCGCCGCGACAGGAAACGCCCCAAAGCGCAACGTGGACACAGCCAAATTGGTGAAGGAAAACAGAGGTGTTTTTTTGCAAAGTGCCTACCTGTAGATTTGGCCTGTAGCTCAGCCGCCACCTAGGGAAACCTACAAACCTGTGCATTTCTGAAAACTAGAGACCTAGGGGAATCCAAGATGGGGTGACTTGTGTGGCTCGGACCAGGTTCTGTTACCCAGAATCCTTTGCAACCTCAAAATGTGGCTAAAAAAACACATGTTCCTCACATTTCTGTGGCAGAAAGTTCTGGAATCTGAGAGGAGCCACGAATTTCCTTCCACCCAGCGTTCCCCACGTCTCCCGATAAAAATGATACCTCACTTGTGTGGGTAGGCCTAGCGCCCGCGACAGGAAACGCCCCAAAGCGCAACGTGGACACAGCCAAATTGGTGAAGGAAAACAGAGGTGTTTTTTGCAAAGTGCCTACCTGTAGATTTTGGCCTGTAGCTCAGCCGCCACCTAGGGAAACCTACCAAACCTGTGCATTTCTGAAAACTAGAGACCTAGGGGAATCCAAGATGGGGTGACTTGTGTGGCTCGGACCAGGTTCTGTTACCCAGAATCCTTTGCAAACCTCAAAATGTGGCTAAAAAAACACATGTTCCTCACATTTCTGTGGCAGAAAGTTCTGGAATCTGAGAGGAGCCACGAATTTCCTTCCACCCAGCGTTCCCTCACGTCTCCCGATAAAAATGATACCTCACTTGTGTGGGTAGGCCTAGCGCCCGCGACAGAAACGCCCCAAAGCGCAACGTGGACACAGCCAAATTGGTGAAGGAAAACAGAGGTGTTTTTTGCAAAGTGCCTACCTGTAGATTTTGGCCTGTAGCTCAGCCGCCACCTAGGGAAACCTACCAAACCTGTGCATTTCTGAAAACTAGAGACCTAGGGGAATCCAAGATGGGGTGACTTGTGTGGCTCGGACCAGGTTCTGTTACCCAGAATCCTTTGCAAACCTCAAAATGTGGCTAAAAAAACACATGTTCCTCACATTTCTGTGGCAGAAAGTTCTGGAATCTGAGAGGAGACACGAATTTCCTTCCACCCAGCGTTCCCCCACGTCTCCCGATAAAAATGATACCTCACTTGTGTGGGTAGGCCTAGCGCCCGCGACAGGAAACGCCCCAAAGCGCAACGTGGACACAGCCAATTGGTGAAGGAAAACAGAGGTGTTTTTTGCAAAGTGCCTACCTGTAGATTTTGGCCTGTAGCTCAGCCGCCACCTAGGGAAACCTACCAAACCTGTGCATTTCTGAAAACTAGAGACCTAGGGGAATCCAAGATGGGGGTGACTTGTGTGGCTCGGACCAGGTTCTGTTACCCAGAATCCTTTGCAAACCTCAAAATGTGGCTAAAAAAAACACATGTTCCTCACATTTCTGTGGCAGAAAGATCTGGAATCTGAGAGGAGCCACGAATTTCCTTCCACCCAGCGTTCCCCCACGTCTCCCGATAAAAATGATACCTCACTTGTGTGGGTAGGCCTAGCGCCCGCGACAGGAAACGCCCCAAAGCGCAACGTGGACACAGCCAAATTGGTGAAGGAAAACAGAGGTGTTTTTGCAAAGTGCCTACCTGTAGATTTTGGCCTGTAGCTCAGCCGCCACCTAGGGAAACCTACCAAACCTGTGCATTTCTGAAAACTAGAGACCTAGGGGAATCCAAGATGGGGTGACTTGTGTGGCTCGGACCAGGTTCTGTTACCCAGAATCCTTTGCAAACCTCAAAATGTGGCTAAAAAAACACATGTTCCTCACATTTCTGTGGCAGAAAGTTCTGGAATCTGAGAGGAGCCACGAATTTCCTTCCACCCAGCGTTCCCCCACGTCTCCCGATAAAAATGATACCTCACTTGTGTGGGTAGGCCTAGCGCCCGCGACAGGAAACGCCCCAAAGCGCAACGGTGGACACAGCCAAATTGGTGAAGGAAAACAGAGGTGTTTTTTGCAAAGTGCCTACCTGTAAATTTTGGCCTGTAGCTCAGCCGCCACCTAGGGAAACCTACCAAACCTGTGCATTTCTGAAAACTAGAGACCTAGGGGAATCCAAGATGGGGTGACTTGTGTGGCTCGGACCAGGTTCTGTTACCCAGAATCCTTTGCAAACCTCAAAATGTGGCTAAAAAAACACATGTTCCTCACATTTCTGTGGCAGAAAGTTCTGGAATCTGAGAGGAGCCACGAATTTCCTTCCACCCAGCGTTCCCCCACGTCCTCCCGATAAAAATGATACCTCACTTGTGTGGGTAGGCCTAGCGCCCGCGACAGGAAACGCCCCAAAGCGCAACGTGGACACAGCCAAATTGGTGAAGGAAAACAGAGGTGTTTTTTGGCAAAGTGCCTACCTGTAGATTTTGGCCTGTAGCTCAGCCGCCACCTAGGGGAAACTACCAAACCTGTGCATTTCTGAAAACTAGAGACCTAGGGGAATCCAAGATGGGGTGACTTGTGTGGCTCGGACCAGGTTCTGTTACCCAGATCCTTTGCAAACCTCAAAATGTGGCTAAAAAAACACATGTTCCTCACATTTCTGTGGCAGAAAGTTCTGGAATCTGAGAGGAGCCACGAATTTCCTTCCACCCAGCGTTCCCCACGTCTCCCCGATAAAAATGATACCTCACTTGTGTGGGTAGGCCTAGCGCCCGCGACAGGAAACGCCCCAAAGCGCAACGTGGACACAGCCAAATTGGTGAAGGAAAACAGAGGTGTTTTTTTGCAAAGTGCCTACCTGTAGATTTTGGCCTGTAGCTCAGCCGCCACCTAGGGAAACCTACCAAACCTGTGCATTTCTGAAAACTAGAGACCTAGGGGGAATCCAAGATGGGGTGACTTGTGTGGCTCGGACCAGGTTCTGTTACCCAGAATCCTTTTGCAAACCTCAAAATGTGGCTAAAAAAACACATGTTCCTCACATTCTGTGGCAGAAAGATCTGGAATCTGAGAGGAGCCACGAATTTCCTTCCACCCAGCGTTCCCCCACGTCTCCCGATAAAATGATACCTCACTTGTGTGGGTAGGCCTAGCGCCCGCGACAGGAAACGCCCCAAAGCGCAACGTGGACACAGCCAAATTGGTGAAGGAAAACAGAGGTGTTTTTTGCAAAGTGCCTACCTGTAGATTTTGGCCTGTAGCTCAGCCGCCACCTAGGGAAACCTACCAAACCTGTGCATTTCTGAAAACTAGAGACCTAGGGGAATCCAAGATGGGGTGACTTGTGTGGCTCGGACCAGGTTCTGTTACCCAGAATCCTTTGCAAACCTCAAAATGTGGCTAAAAAAACACATGTTCCTCACATTTCTGTGGCATAAAGTTCTGGAATCTGAGAGGAGCCACGAATTTCCTTCCACCCAGCGTTCCCCCACGTCTCCAGATAAAAATGATAGCTCACTTGTGTGGGTAGGCCTAGCGCCCGCGACAGGAAACGCCCCAAAACGCAACGTGGACACAGCCAAATTGGTGAAGGAAAACAGAGGTGTTTTTTGCAAAGTGCCTACCTGTAGATTTTGGCCTGTAGCTCAGCCGCCACCTAGGGAAACCTACCAAACCTGTGCATTTCTGAAAACTAGAGACCTAGGGGAATCAAGATGGGGTGACTTGTGTGGCTCAGGACCAGGTTCTGTTACCCAGAATCCTTTGCAAACCTCAAAATTTGGCTAAAAAAACACATGTTCCTCACATTTCTGTGGCAGAAAGTTCTGGAATCTGAGAGGAGCCACGAATTTCCTTCCACCCAGCGTTCCCCCACGGTCTCCCGATAAAAAATGATACCTCACTTGTGTGGGTAGGCCTAGCGCCCGCGACAGGAAACGCCCCAAAGCGCAACGTGGACACAGCCAAATTGGTGAAGGAAAACAGAGGTGTTTTTTGCAAGAGTGCCTACCTTTAGATTTTGGCCTGTAGCTCAGCCGCCACCTAGGGAAACCTACCAAACCTGTGCATTTCTGAAAACTAGAGACCTAGGGGAATCCAAGATGGGGTGACTTGTGTGGCTCGGACCAGGTTCTGTTACCCAGAATCCTTTGCAAACCTCAAAATGTGGCTAAAAAAACACATGTTCCTCACATTTCTGTGGCAGAAAGTTCTGGAATCTGAGAGGAGCCACGAATTTCCTTCCACCCAGCGTTCCCCCACGTCTCCCGATAAAAATGATACCTCACTTGTGTGGGTAGGCCTAGCGCCCGCGACAGGAAACGCCCCAAAGCGCAACGTGGACACAGCCAAATTGGTGAAGGAAAACAGAGGTGTTTTTTGCAAAGTGCCTACCTGTAGATTTTGGCCTGTAGCTCAGCCGCCACCTAGGAAACCTACCAACCTGTGCATTTCTGAAAACTAGAGACCTAGGGGAATCCAAGATGGGGTGACTTGTGTGGCTACGACCAGGTTCTGTTACCCAGAATCCTTTGCAAACCTCAAAATGTGGCTAAAAAAACACATGTTCCTCACATTTCTGTGGCAGAAAGATCTGGACTCTGAGAGGAGCCACGAATTTCCTCCACCCAGCGTTCCCCCACGTCTCCCGATAAAAATGATACTCACTTGTGTGGGTAGGCCTAGCGCCCGCGACAGGAAACGCCCCAAAGCGCAACGTGGACACAGCCAAATTGGTGAAGGAAAACAGAGGTGTTTTTTGCAAAGTGCCTACCTGTAGATTTTGGCCTGTAGCTCAGCCGCCACCTAGGGAAACCTACCAAACCTGTGCATTTCTGAAAACTAGAGACCTAGGGGAATCCAAGATGGGGTGACTTGTGTGGCTCGGACCAGGTTCTGTTACCCAGAATCCTTTGCAAACCTCAAAATTTGGCTAAAAAAACACATGTTCCTCACATTTCTGTGGCAGAAAGTTCTGGAATCTGAGAGGAGCCACGAATTTCCTTCCACCCAGCGTTCCCCCACGTCTCCCGATAAAAATTATACCTCACTTGTGTGGGGTAGGCCTAGCGCCCGCGACAGGAAACGCCCCAAAGCGCAACGTGGACACAGCCAAATTGGGTGAAGGAAAACAGAGGTGTTTTTTGCAAAGTGCCTACCTGTAGATTTTGGCCTGTAGCTCAGCCGCCACCTAGGGAAACCTACCAAACCTGTGCATTTCTGAAAACCTAGAGACCTAGGGGAATCCAAGATGGGGTGACTTGTGTGGCTCGGACCAGGTTCTGTTACCCAGAATCCTTTGCAAACCTCAAAATGTGGCTAAAAAAACACATGTTCCTCACATTTCTGTGGCAGAAAGTTCTGGAATCTGAGAGGAGCCACGAATTTCTTCCACCCAGCGTTCCCCCACGTCTCCCGATAAAAATGATACCTCACTTGTGTGGGTAGGCCTAGCGCCCGAGACAGGAAACGCCCCAAAGCGCAACGTGGACACAGCCAAATTGGTGAAGGAAAACAGAGGTGTTTTTTGCAAAGTGCCTACCTGTAGATTTTGGCCTGTAGCTCAGCCGCCACCTAGGGAAACCTACCAAACCTGTGCATTTCTGAAAACTAGAGACCTAGGGGAATCCAAGATGGGGTGACTTGTGTGGCTCGGACCAGGTTCTGTTACCCAGAATCCTTTGCAAACCTCAAAATGTGGCTAAAAAAACACATGTTCCTCACATTTCTGTGGCAGAAAGTTCTGGAATCTGAGAGGAGCCACGAATTTCCTTCCACCCAGCGTTCCCTCACGTCTCCCGATAAAAATGATACCTCACTTGTGTGGGTAGGCCTAGCGCCCGCGACAGGAAACGCCCCAAAGCGCAACATGGACACAGCCAAATTGGTGAAGGAAACAGAGGTGTTTTTGCAAAGTGCCTACCTGTAGATTTGGCCTGTAGCTCAGCCGCCACCTAGGGAAACCTACCAAACCTGTGCATTTCTGAAAACTAGAGACCTAGGGGAATCCAAGATGGGGTGACTTGTGTGGCTCGGACCGAGGTTCTGTTACCCAGAATCCTTTGCAAACCTCAAATGTGGCTTAAAAAAAACACATGTTCCTCACATTTCTGTGGCAGAAAGTTCTGGAATCTGAGAGGAGCCACGAATTTCCTTCACCCAGCGTTCCCCCACGTCTCCCGATAAAAATGATACCTCACTTGTGTGGGTAGGCCTAGCGCCCGCGACAGGAAACGCCCCAAGCGCAACGTGGACACAGCCAAATGGGTGAAGGAAAACAGAGGTGTTTTTTGCAAAGTGCCTACCTGTAGATTTTGGCCTGTAAGCTCAGCCGCCACCTAGGGAAACCTACCAAACCTGTGCATTTCTGAAAACTAGAGACCTAGGGGAATCCAAGATGGGGTGACTTGTGTGGCTCGGACGAGGTTCTGTTACCCAGAATCCTTTGCAAACCTCAAAATGTGGCTAAAAAAACACATGTTCCTCAAATTTCTGTGGCAGAAAGTTCTGGAATCTGAGAGGAGACACGAATTTCCTTCCACCCAGCGTTCCCCCACGTCTCCCGATAAAAATGATACCTCACTTGTGTGGGTAGGCCTAGCGCCCGCGACAGAAACGCCCCAAAGCGCAACGTGGACACAGCCAAATTGGTGAAGGAAAACAGAGGTGTTTTTTGCAAAGTGCCTACCTGTAGATTTTGGCCTGTAGCTCAGCCGCCACCTAGGGAAACCTACCAAACCTGTGCATTTCTGAAAACTAGAGACCTAGGGGAATCCAAGATGGGGTGACTTGTGTGGCTCGGACCAGGTTCTGTTACCCAGAATCCTTTGCAAACCTCAAAATGTGGCTAAAAAAACCACATGTTCCTCACATTTCTGTGGCAGAAAGTTCTGGAATCTGAGAGGAGACACGAATTTCCTTCCACCCAGCGTGTCCCCCACGTCTCCCGATAAAAATGATACCTCACTTGTGTGGGTAGGCCTAGCGCCCGCGACAGGAAAACGCCCCAAAGCGCAACGTGGACACAGCCAAATTGTGAAGGAAAACAGAGGTGTTTTTTGCAAGTGCCTACCTTTAGATTTTGGCCTGTAGCTCAGCCGCCACCTAGGGAAACCTACCAAACCTGTGCATTTCTGAAAACTAGAGGACCTAGGGGAATCCAAGATGGGGTGACTTGTGTGCTCGGACCAGGTTCTGTTACCCAGAATCGTTTGCAAACCTCAAAATGTGGCTAAAAAAACACATGTTCCTCACATTTCTGTGGCAGAAAGTTCTGGAATCTGAGAGGAGCCACGAATTTCCTTCCACCCAGCGTTCCCCCACGTCTCCCGGATAAAAATGATACCTCACTTCTGTGGGTAGGCCTAGCGCCCGCGACAGGAAACGCCCCAAAGCGCAACGTGGACACAGCCAAATTGGTGAAGGAAAACAGAGGTGTTTTTTGCAAAGTTGCCTACCTGTAGATTTTGGCCTGTAGCTCAGCCGCCACCTAGGGAAACCTACCAAACCTGTGCATTTCTGAAAACTAGAGACCTAGGGGAATCCAAGATGGGGTGACTTGTGTGGCTACGACCAGGTTCTGTTACCCAGAATCCTTTGCAAACCTCAAAATGTGGCTAAAAAAACACATGTTCCTCACATTTCTGTGGCAGAAAGATCTGGACTCTGAGAGGAGCCACGAATTTCCTTCCACCCAGCGTTCCCCCACGTCTCCCGATAAAAATGATACCTCACTTGTGTGGGTAGGCCTAGCGCCCGCAACAGGAAACGCCCCAAAGCGCAACGTGGACACAGCCAAATTGGTGAAGGAAAACAGAGGTGTTTTTTGCAAAGTGCCTACCTGTAGATTTTGGCCTGTAGCTCAGCCGCCACCTAGGGAAACCTACCAAACCTGTGCATTTCTGAAAACTAGAGACCTAGGGGAATCCAAGATGGGGTGACTTGTGTGGCTCGGACCAGGTTCTGTTACCCAGAATCCTTTGCAAACCTCAAAATGTGGCTAAAAAAACACATGTTCCTCACATTTCTGTGGCAGAAAGTTCTGGAATCTGAGAGGAGCCACGAATTTCCTTCCACCCAGCGTTCCCCCACGTCTCCCGATAAAAATGATACCTCACTTGTGTGGGTAGGCCTAGCGCCCGCGACAGGAAACGCCCCAAAGCGCAACGTGGACACAGCCAAATTGGTGAAGGAAAACAGAGGTGTTTTTTGCAAAGTGCCTACCTGTAGATTTTGGCCTGTAGCTCAGCCGCCACCTAGGGAAACCTACCAAACCTGTGCATTTCTGAAAACTAGAGACCTAGGGGAATCCAAGATGGGGTGACTTGTGTGGCTCGGACCAGGTTCTGTTACCCAGAATCCTTTGCAAACCTCAAAATGTGGCTAAAAAAACACATGTTCCTCACATTTCTGTGGCAGAAAGTTCTGGAATCTGAGAGGAGCCACGAATTTTCTTCCACCCAGCGTTCCCCACGTCTCCCGATAAAATGATACCTCACTTGTGTGGGTAGGCCTAGCGCCCGTGACAGGAAACGCCCCAAAGCGCAACGTGGACACAGCCAAATTGGTGAAGGAAAACAGAGGTGTTTTTTGCAAAGTGCCTACCTGTAGATTTTGGCCTGTAGCTCAGCCGCCACCTAGGGAAACCTACCAAACCTGTGCATTTCTGAAAACTAGAGACCTAGGGGAATCCAAGATGGGGTGACTTGTGTGGCTCGGACCAGGTTCTGTTACCCAGAATCCTTTGCAAACCTCAAATGTGGCTAAAAAAACACATGTTCCTCACATTTCTGTGGCAGAAAGTTCTGGAATCTGAGAGGAGCCACGAATTTCCTTCCACCCAGCGTTCCCTCCCGTCTCCCGATAAAAATGATACCTCACTTGTGTGGGTAGGGCCTAGCGCCCGCGACAGGAAACGCCCCAAAGCGCAACATGGACACAGCCAAATTGGTGAAGGAAAACAGAGGTGTTTTTTGCAAAGTGCCTACCTGTAGATTTTGGCCTGTAGCTCAGCCGCCACCTAGGGAAACCTACCAAACCTGTGCATTTCTGAAAACTAGAGACCTAGGGGAATCCAAGATGGGGTGACTTGTGTGGCTCGGACCAGGTTCTGTTACCCAGAATCCTTTGCAAACCTCAAAATGTGGCTAAAAAAACACATGTTCCTCACATTTCTGTGGCAGAAAGTTCTGGAATCTGAGAGGAGCCACGAATTTCTTCCACCCAGCGTTCCCCACGTCTCCCGATAAAAATGATACCTCACTTGTGTGGGTAGGCCTAGCGCCCGCGACAGGAAACGCCCCAAAGCGCAACGTGGACACAGCCAAATTGGTGAAGGAAAACCAGAGGTGTTTTTTGCAAAGTGCCTACCTGTAGATTTGGCCTGTAGCTCAGCCGCCACCTAGGGAAACCTACCAAACCTGTGCATTTCTGAAAACTAGAGACCTAGGGGAATCCAAGATGGGGTGACTTGTGTGGCTCGGACCAGGTTTCTGTTACCCAGAATCCTTTGCAAACCTCAAAATGTGGCTAAAAAAACACATGTTCCTCAAATTTCTGTGGCAGAAAATTCTGGAATCTGAGAGGAGACACGAATTTCCTTCCACCCAGCGTTCCCCACGTCTCCCGATAAAAATGATACCTCACTTGTGTGGGTAGGCCTAGCGCCCGCGACAGGAAACGCCCCAAAGCGCAACGTGGACACAGCCAAATTGGTGAAGGAAAACAGAGGTGTTTTTTGCAAAGTGCCTACCTGTAGATTTTGGCCTGTAGCTCAGCCGCCACCTAGGGAAACCTACCAAACCTGTGCATTTCTGAAAACTAGAGACCTAGGGGAATCCAAGATGGGGTGACTTGTGTGGCTCGGACCAGGTTCTGTTACCCAGAATCCTTTGCAAACCTCAAAATGTGGCTAAAAAAACACATGTTCCTCACATTTCTGTGGCAGAAAGATCTGGAATCTGAGAGGAGCCACGAATTTCCTTCCACCCAGCGTTCCCCCACGTCTCCCGATAAAAATGATACCTCACTTGTGTGGGTAGGCCTAGCGCCCGCGACAGGAAACGCCCCAAAGCGCAACGTGGACACAGCCAAATTGGTGAAGGAAAACAGAGGTGTTTTTTGCAAAGTGCCTACCTGTAGATTTTGGCCTGTAGCTCAGCCGCCACCTAGGGAAACATACCAAACCTGTGCATTTCTGAAAACTAGAGACCTAGGGGGGGAATCCAAGATGGGGTGACTTGTGTGGCTCGGACCAGGTTCTGTTACCCAGAATCCTTTGCAAACCTCAAAATGTGGCTAAAAAAACACATGTTCCTCACATTTCTGTGGCAGAAAGTTCTGGAATCTGAGAGGAGCCACGAATTTCCTTCCACCCAGCGTTCCCCCACGTCTCCCGATAAAAATGATACCTCACTTGTGTGGGTAGGCCTAGCGCCCGCGACAGGAAACGCCCCAAAGCGCAACGTGGACACAGCCAAATTGGTGAAGGAAAACAGAGGTGTTTTTTTGCAAAGTGCCTACCTGTAGATTTTGGCCTGTAGCTCAGCCGCCACCTAGGGAAACCTACCAAACCTGTGCATTTCTGAAAACTAGAGACCTAGGGGAATCCAAGATGGGTGACTTGTGTGGCTCGGACCAGGTTCTGTTACCCAGAATCCTTTGCAAACCTCAAAATGTGGCTAAAAAAACACATGTTCCTCACATTTCTGTGGCAGAATCTGGAATCTGAGAGGAGCCACGAATTTCCTTCCACCCAGCGTTCCCCCACGTCTCCCGATAAAAATGATACCTCACTTGTGTGGGTAGGCCTAGCGCCCGCGACAGGAAACGCCCCAAAGCGCAACGTGGACACAGCCAAATTGGTGAAGGAAAACAGAGGTGTTTTTTGCAAAGTGCCTACCTGTAGATTTTGGCCTGTAGCTCAGCCGCCACCTAGGGAAACCTACCAAACCTGTGCATTTCTGAAAACTAGAGACCTAGGGGAATCCAAGATGGGGTGACTTGTGTGGCTCGGACAAGGTTCTGTTACCCAGAATCCTTTGCAAACCTCAAAATGTGGCTAAAAAAACACATGTTCCTCACATTTCTGTGGCAGAAAGTTCTGGAATCTGAGAGGAGCCACGAATTTCCTTCCACCCAGCGTTCCCCCACGTCTCCCGATAAAAATGATACCTCACTTGTGTGGGTAGGCCTAGCGCCCGCGACAGGAAACGCCCCAAAGCGCAACGTGGACACAGCCAAATTGGTGAAGGAAAACAGAGGTGTTTTTTGCAAAGTGCCTACCTGTAGATTTTGGCCTGTAGCTCAGCCGCCACCTAGGGAAACCTACCAAACCTGTGCATTTCTGAAAACTAGAGACCTAGGGGAATCCAAGATGGGGTGACTTGTGTGGCTCGGACCAGGTTCTGTTACCCAGAATCCTTTGCAAACCTCAAAATGTGGCTAAAAAAACACATGTTCCTCACATTTCTGTGGCAGAAAGATCTGGAATCTGAGAGGAGCCACGAATTTCCTTCCACCCAGCGTTCCCCCACGTCTCCCGATAAAAATGATACCTCACTTGTGTGGGTAGGCCTAGCGCCCGCGACAGGAAACGCCCCAAAGCGCAACGTGGACACAGCCAAATTGGTGAAGGAAAACAGAGGTGTTTTTTGCAAAGTGCCTACCTGTAGATTTTGGCCTGTAGCTCAGCCGCCACCTAGGGAAACCTACCAAACCTGTGCATTTCTGAAAACTAGAGACCTAGGGGAATCCAAGATGGGGTGACTTGTGTGGCTCGGACCAGGTTCTGTTACCCAGAATCCTTTGCAAACCTCAAAATGTGGCTAAAAAAACACATGTTCCTCACATTTCTGTGGCAGAAAGTTCTGGAATCTGAGAGGAGCCACGAATTTCCTTCCACCCAGCGTTCCCTCACGTCTCCCGATAAAAATGATACCTCACTTGTGTGGGTAGGCCTAGTGCCCGCGACAGGAAACGCCCCAAAGCGCAACATGGACACAGCCAAATTGGTGAAGGAAAACAGAGGTGTTTTTTGCAAAGTGCCTACCTGTAGATTTTGGCCTGTAGCTCAGCCGCCACCTAGGGAAAGCTACCAAACCTGTGCATTTCTGAAAACTAGAGACCTAGGGGAATCCAAGATGGGGTGACTTGTGTGGCTCGGACCAGGTTCTGTTACCCAGAATCCTTTGCAAACCTCAAAATGTGGCTAAAAAAACACATGTTCCTCACATTTCTGTGGCAGAAAGTTCTGGAATCTGAGAGGAGCCACGAATTTCCTTCCACCCAGCGTTCCCCCACGTCTCCCGATAAAAATGATACCTCACTTGTGTGGGTAGGCCTAGCGCCCGCGACAGGAAACGCCCCAAAGCGCAACGTGGACACAGCCAAATTGGTGAAGGAAAACAGAGGTGTTTTTTGCAAAGTGCCTACCTTTAGATTTTGGCCTGTAGCTCAGCCGCCACCTAGGGAAACCTACCAAACCTGTGCATTTCTGAAAACTAGAGACCTAGGGGAATCCAAGATGGGGTGACTTGTGTGGCTCGGACCAGGTTCTGTTACCCAGAATCCTTTGCAAACCTCAAAATGTGGCTAAAAAAACACATGTTCCTCACATTTCTGTGGCAGAAAGTTCTGGAATCTGAGAGGAGCCACGAATTTCCTTCCACCCAGCGTTCCCCCACGTCTCCCGATAAAAATGATACCTCACTTGTGTGGGTAGGCCTAGCGCCCGCGACAGGAAACGCCCCAAAGCGCAACGTGGACACAGCCAAATTGTTGAAGGAAAACAGAGGTGTTTTTTGCAAAGTGCCTACCTGTAGATTTTGGCCTGTAGCTCAGCCGCCACCTAGGGAAACCTACCAAACCTGTGCATTTCTGAAAACTAGAGACCTAGGGGAATCCAAGATGGGGTGACTTGTGTGGCTCGGACCAGGTTCTGTTACCCAGAATCCTTTGCAAACCTCAAAATGTGGCTAAAAAAACCACATGTTCCTCACATTTCTGTGGCAGAAAGTTCTGGAATCTGAGAGGAGCCACGAATTTTCTTCCACCCAGCGTTCCCCCACGTCTCCCGATAAAAATGATACCTCACTTGTGTGGGTAGGCCTAGCGCCCGCGACAGGAAACGCCCCAAAGCGCAACGTGGACACAGCCAAATTGGTGAAGGAAAACAGAGGTGTTTTTTGCAAAGTGCCTACCTGTAGATTTTGGCCTGTAGCTCAGCCGCCACCTAGGGAAACCTACCAAACCTGTGCATTTCTGAAAACTAGAGACCTAGGGGAATCCAAGATGGGGTGACTTGTGTGGCTCGGACCAGGTTCTGTTACCCAGAATCCTTTGCAAACCTCAAAATGTGGCTAAAAAAACACATGTTCCTCACATTTCTGTGGCAGAAAGATCTGGAATCTGAGAGGAGCCACGAATTTCCTTCCACCCAGCGTTCCCCCACGTCTCCCGATAAAAATGATACCTCACTTGTGTGGGTAGGCCTAGCGCCCGCGACAGGAAACGCCCCAAAGCGCAACGTGGACACAGCCAAATTGGTGAAGGAAAACAGAGGTGTTTTTTGCAAAGTGCCTACCTGTAGATTTTGGCCTGTAGCTCAGCCGCCACCTAGGGAAACATACCAAACCTGTGCATTTCTGAAAACTAGAGACCTAGGGGAATCCAAGATGGGGTGACTTGTGTGGCTCGGACCAGGTTCTGTTACCCAGAATCCTTTGCAAACCTCAAAATGTGGCTAAAAAAACACATGTTCCTCACATTTCTGTGGCAGAAAGTTCTGGAATCTGAGAGGAGCCACGAATTTCCTTCCACCCAGCGTTCCCCCACGTCTCCCGATAAAAATGATACCTCACTTGTGTGGGTAGGCCTAGCGCCCGCGACAGGAAACGCCCCAAAGCGCAACGTGGACACAGCCAAATTGGTGAAGGAAAACAGAGGTGTTTTTTGCAAAGTGCCTACCTGTAGATTTTGGCCTGTAGCTCAGCCGCCACCTAGGGAAACCTACCAAACCTGTGCATTTCTGAAAACTAGAGACCTAGGGGAATCCAAGATGGGGTGACTTGTGTGGCTCGGACCAGGTTCTGTTACCCAGAATCCTTTGCAAACCTCAAAATGTGGCTAAAAAAACACATGTTCCTCACATTTCTGTGGCAGAAAGATCTGGAATCTGAGAGGAGCCACGAATTTCCTTCCACCCAGCGTTCCCCCACGTCTCCCGATAAAAATGATACCTCACTTGTGTGGGTAGGCCTAGCGCCCGCGACAGGAAACGCCCCAAAGCGCAACGTGGACACAGCCAAATTGGTGAAGGAAAACAGAGGTGTTTTTTGCAAAGTGCCTACCTGTAGATTTTGGCCTGTAGCTCAGCCGCCACCTAGGGAAACCTACCAAACCTGTGCATTTCTGAAAACTAGAGACCTAGGGGAATCCAAGATGGGGTGACTTGTGTGGCTCGGACCAGGTTCTGTTACCCAGAATCCTTTGCAAACCTCAAAATGTGGCTAAAAAAACACATGTTCCTCACATTTCTGTGGCAGAAAGTTCTGGAATCTGAGAGGAGCCACGAATTTCCTTCCACCCAGCGTTCCCTCACGTCTCCCGATAAAAATGATACCTCACTTGTGTGGGTAGGCCTAGCGCCCACGACAGGAAACGCCCCAAAGCGCAACATGGACACAGCCAAATTGGTGAAGGAAAACAGAGGTGTTTTTTGCAAAGTGCCTACCTGTAGATTTTGGCCTGTAGCTCAGCCGCCACCTAGGGAAAGCTACCAAACCTGTGCATTTCTGAAAACTAGAGACCTAGGGGAATCCAAGATGGGGTGACTTGTGTGGCTCGGACCAGGTTCTGTTACCCAGAATCCTTTGCAAACCTCAAAATGTGGCTAAAAAAACACATGTTCCTCACATTTCTGTGGCAGAAAGTTCTGGAATCTGAGAGGAGCCACGAATTTCCTTCCACCCAGCGTTCCCCCACGTCTCCCGATAAAAATGATACCTCACTTGTGTGGGTAGGCCTAGCGCCCGCGACAGGAAACGCCCCAAAGCGCAACGTGGACACAGCCAAATTGGTGAAGGAAAACAGAGGTGTTTTTTGCAAAGTGCCTACCTGTAGATTTTGGCCTGTAGCTCAGCCGCCACCTAGGGAAATATACCAAACCTGTGCATTTCTGAAAACTAGAGACCTAGGGGAATCCAAGATGGGGTGACTTGTGTGGCTCGGACCAGGTTCTGTTACCCAGAATCCTTTGCAAACCTCAAAATGTGGCTAAAAAAACACATGTTCCTCACATTTCTGTGGCAGAAAGTTCTGGAATCTGAGAGGAGACACGAATTTCCTTCCACCCAGCGTTCCCCCACGTCTCCCGATAAAAATGATACCTCACTTGTGTGGGTAGGCCTAGCGCCCGCGACAGGAAACGCCCCAAAGCGCAACGTGGACACAGCCAAATTGGTGAAGGAAAACAGAGGTGTTTTTTGCAAAGTGCCTACCTGTAGATTTTGGCCTGTAGCTCAGCCGCCACCTAGGGAAACCTACCAAACCTGTGCATTTCTGAAAACTAGAGACCTAGGGGAATCCAAGATGGGGTGACTTGTGTGGCTCGGACCAGGTTCTGTTACCCAGAATCCTTTGCAAACCTCAAAATGTGGCTAAAAAAACACATGTTCCTCACATTTCTGTGGCAGAAAGATCTGGAATCTGAGAGGAGCCACGAATTTCCTTCCACCCAGCGTTCCCCCACGTCTCCCGATAAAAATGATACCTCACTTGTGTGGGTAGGCCTAGCGCCCGCGACAGGAAACGCCCCAAAGCGCAACGTGGACACAGCCAAATTGGTGAAGGAAAACAGAGGTGTTTTTTGCAAAGTGCCTACCTGTAGATTTTGGCCTGTAGCTCAGCCGCCACCTAGGGAAACCTACCAAACCTGTGCATTTCTGAAAACTAGAGACCTAGGGGAATCCAAGATGGGGTGACTTGTGTGGCTCGGACCAGGTTCTGTTACCCAGAATCCTTTGCAAACCTCAAAATGTGGCTAAAAAAACACATGTTCCTCACATTTCTGTGGCATAAAGTTCTGGAATCTGAGAGGAGCCACGAATTTCCTTCCACCCAGCGTTCCCCCACGTCTCCAGATAAAAATGATAGCTCACTTGTGTGGGTAGGCCTAGCGCCCGCGACAGGAAACGCCCCAAAACGCAACGTGGACACACCCAAATTGGTGAAGGAAAACAGAGGTGTTTTTTGCAAAGTGCCTACCTGTAGATTTTGGCCTGTAGCTCAGCCGCCACCTAGGGAAACCTACCAAACCTGTGCATTTCTGAAAACTAGAGACCTAGGGGAATCCAAGATGGGGTGACTTGTGTGGCTCAGACCAGGTTCTGTTACCCAGAATCCTTTGCAAACCTCAAAATTTGGCTAAAAAAACACATGTTCCTCACATTTCTGTGGCAGAAAGTTCTGGAATCTGAGAGGAGCCACGAATTTCCTTCCACCCAGCGTTCCCCCACGTCTCCCGATAAAAATGATACCTCACTTGTGTGGGTAGGCCTAGCGCCCGCGACAGGAAACGCCCCAAAGCGCAACATGGACACAGCCAAATTGGTGAAGGAAAACAGAGGTGTTTTTTGCAAAGTGCCTACCTTTAGATTTTGGCCTGTAGCTCAGCCGCCACCTAGGGAAACCTACCAAACCTGTGCATTTCTGAAAACTAGAGACCTAGGGGAATCCAAGATGGGGTGACTTGTGTGGCTCGGACCAGGTTCTGTTACCCAGAATCCTTTGCAAACCTCAAAATGTGGCTAAAAAAACACATGTTCCTCACATTTCTGTGGCAGAAAGTTCTGGAATCTGAGAGGAGCCACGAATTTCCTTCCACCCAGCGTTCCCCCACGTCTCCCGATAAAAATGATACCTCACTTGTGTGGGTAGGCCTAGCGCCCGCGACAGGAAACGCCCCAAAGCGCAACGTGGACACAGCCAAATTGGTGAAGGAAAACAGAGGTGTTTTTTGCAAAGTGCCTACCTGTAGATTTTGGCCTGTAGCTCAGCCGCCACCTAGGGAAACCTACCAAACCTGTGCATTTCTGAAAACTAGAGACCTAGGGGAATCCAAGATGGGGTGACTTGTGTGGCTCGGACCAGGTTCTGTTACCCAGAATCCTTTGCAAACCTCAAAATGTGGCTAAAAAAACACATGTTCCTCACATTTCTGTGGCAGAAAGATCTGGACTCTGAGAGGAGCCACGAATTTCCTTCCACCCAGCGTTCCCCCACGTCTCCCGATAAAAATGATACCTCACTTGTGTGGGTAGGCCTAGCGCCCGCGACAGGAAACGCCCCAAAGCGCAACGTGGACACAGCCAAATTGGTGAAGGAAAACAGAGGTGTTTTTTGCAAAGTGCCTACCTGTAGATTTTGGCCTGTAGCTCAGCCGCCACCTAGGGAAACCTACCAAACCTGTGCATTTCTGAAAACTAGAGACCTAGGGGAATCCAAGATGGGGTGACTTGTGTGGCTCGGACCAGGTTCTGTTACCCAGAATCCTTTGCAAACCTCAAAATTTGGCTAAAAAAACACATGTTCCTCACATTTCTGTGGCAGAAAGTTCTGGAATCTGAGAGGAGCCACGAATTTCCTTCCACCCAGCGTTCCCCCACGTCTCCCGATAAAAATTATACCTCACTTGTGTGGGTAGGCCTAGCGCCCGCGACAGGAAACGCCCCAAAGCGCAACGTGGACACAGCCAAATTGGTGAAGGAAAACAGAGGTGTTTTTTGCAAAGTGCCTACCTGTAGATTTTGGCCTGTAGCTCAGCCGCCACCTAGGGAAACCTACCAAACCTGTGCATTTCTGAAAACTAGAGACCTAGGGGAATCCAAGATGGGGTGACTTGTGTGGCTCGGACCAGGTTCTGTTACCCAGAATCCTTTGCAAACCTCAAAATGTGGCTAAAAAAACACATGTTCCTCACATTTCTGTGGCAGAAAGTTCTGGAATCTGAGAGGAGCCACGAATTTCCTTCCACCCAGCGTTCCCCCACGTCTCCCGATAAAAATGATACCTCACTTGTGTGGGTAGGCCTAGCGCCCGTGACAGGAAACGCCCCAAAGCGCAACGTGGACACAGCCAAATTGGTGAAGGAAAACAGAGGTGTTTTTTGCAAAGTGCCTACCTGTAGATTTTGGCCTGTAGCTCAGCCGCCACCTAGGGAAACCTACCAAACCTGTGCATTTCTGAAAACTAGAGACCTAGGGGAATCCAAGATGGGGTGACTTGTGTGGCTCGGACCAGGTTCTGTTACCCAGAATCCTTTGCAAACCTCAAAATGTGGCTAAAAAAACACATGTTCCTCACATTTCTGTGGCAGAAAGATCTGGAATCTGAGAGGAGCCACGAATTTCCTTCCACCCAGCGTTCCCCCACGTCTCCCGATAAAAATGATACCTCACTTGTGTGGGTAGGCCTAGCGCCCGCGACAGGAAACGCCCCAAAGCGCAACGTGGACACAGCCAAATTGGTGAAGGAAAACAGAGGTGTTTTTTGCAAAGTGCCTACCTGTAGATTTTGGCCTGTAGCTCAGCCGCCACCTAGGGAAACCTACCAAACCTGTGCATTTCTGAAAACTAGAGACCTAGGGGAATCCAAGATGGGGTGACTTGTGTGGCTCAGACCAGGTTCTGTTACCCAGAATCCTTTGCAAACCTCAAAATGTGGCTAAAAAAACACATGTTCCTCACATTTCTGTGGCAGAAAGTTCTGGAATCTGAGAGGAGCCACGAATTTCCTTCCACCCAGCGTTCCCCCACGTCTCCCGATAAAAATGATACCTCACTTGTGTGGGTAGGCCTAGCGCCCGCGACAGGAAACGCCCCAAAGCGCAACGTGGACACAGCCAAATTGGTGAAGGAAAACAGAGGTGTTTTTTGCAAAGTGCCTACCTGTAGATTTTGGCCTGTAGCTCAGCCGCCACCTAGGGAAACCTACCAAACCTGTGCATTTCTGAAAACTAGAGACCTAGGGGAATCCAAGATGGGGTGACTTGTGTGGCTCGGACCAGGTTCTGTTACCCAGAATCCTTTGCAAACCTCAAAATGTGGCTACAAAAACACATGTTCCTCACTTTTCTGTGGCAGAAAGTTCTGGAATCTGAGAGGAGCCACGAATTTCCTTCCACCCAGCGTTCCCCCACGTCTCCCGATAAAAATGATACCTCACTTGTGTGGGTAGGCCTAGCGCCCGCGACAGGAAACGCCCCAAAGCGCAACGTGGACACAGCCAAATTGGTGAAGGAAAACAGAGGTGTTTTTTGCAAAGTGCCTACCTGTAGATTTTGGCCTGTAGCTCAGCCGCCACCTAGGGAAACCTACCAAACCTGTGCATTTCTGAAAACTAGAGACCTAGGGGAATCCAAGATGGGGTGACTTGTGTGGCTCGGACCAGGTTCTGTTACCCAGAATCCTTTGCAAACCTCAAAATTTGGCTAAAAAAACACATGTTCCTCACATTTCTGTGGCAGAAAGATCTGGAATCTGAGAGGAGCCACGAATTTCCTTCCACCCAGCGTTCCCCCACGTCTCCCGATAAAAATGATACCTCACTTGTGTGGGTAGGCCTAGCGCCCGCGACAGGAAACGCCCCAAAGCGCAACGTGGACACAGCCAAATTGGTGAAGGAAAACAGAGGTGTTTTTTGCAAAGTGCCTACCTGTAGATTTTGGCCTGTAGCTCAGCCGCCACCTAGGGAAACCTACCAAACCTGTGCATTTCTGAAAACTAGAGACCTAGGGGAATCCAAGATGGGGTGACTTGTGTGGCTCGGACCAGGTTCTGTTACCCAGAATCCTTTGCAAACCTCAAACTGTGGCTAAAAAAACACATGTTCCTCACATTTCTGTGGCAGAAAGATCTGGAATCTGAGAGGAGCCACGAATTTCCTTCCACCCAGCGTTCCCCCACGTCTCCCGATAAAAATGATACCTCACTTGTGTGGGTAGGCCTAGCGCCCGCGACAGGAAACGCCCCAAAGCGCAACGTGGACACAGCCAAATTGGTGAAGGAAAACAGAGGTGTTTTTTGCAAAGTGCCTACCTGTAGATTTTGGCCTGTAGCTCAGCCGCCACCTAGGGAAACCTACCAAACCTGTGCATTTCTGAAAACTAGAGACCTAGGGGAATCCAAGATGGGGTGACTTGTGTGGCTCGGACCAGGTTCTGTTACCCAGAATCCTTTGCAAACCTCAAAATGTGGCTAAAAAAACACATGTTCCTCACATTTCTGTGGCAGAAAGATCTGGAATCTGAGAGGAGCCACGAATTTCCTTCCACCCAGCGTTCCCCCACGTCTCCTGATAAAAATGATACCTCACTTGTGTGGGTAGGCCTAGCGCCCGCGACAGGAAACGCCCCAAAGCGCAACGTGGACACAGCCAAATTGGTGAAGGAAAACAGAGGTGTTTTTTGCAAAGTGCCTACCTGTAGATTTTGGCCTGTAGCTCAGCCGCCACCTAGGGAAACCTACCAAACCTGTGCATTTCTGAAAACTAGAGACCTAGGGGAATCCAAGATGGGGTGACTTGTGTGGCTCGGACCAGGTTCTGTTACCCAGAATCCTTTGCAAACCTCAAAATGTGGCTAAAAAAACACATGTTCCTCACATTTCTGTGGCAGAAAGTTCTGGAATCTGAGAGGAGCCACGAATTTCCTTCCACCCAGCGTTCCCTCACGTCTCCCGATAAAAATGATACCTCACTTGTGTGGGTAGGCCTAGCGCCCGCGACAGGAAACGCCCCAAAGCGCAACATGGACACAGCCAAATTGGTGAAGGAAAACAGAGGTGTTTTTTGCAAAGTGCCTACCTGTAGATTTTGGCCTGTAGCTCAGCCGCCACCTAGGGAAACCTACCAAACCTGTGCATTTCTGAAAACTAGAGACCTAGGGGAATCCAAGATGGGGTGACTTGTGTGGCTCGGACCAGGTTCTGTTACCCAGAATCCTTTGCAAACCTCAAAATGTGGCTAAAAAAACACATGTTCCTCACATTTCTGTGGCAGAAAGTTCTGGAATCTGAGAGGAGCCACGAATTTCCTTCCACCCAGCGTTACCCCACGTCTCCCGATAAAAATGATACCTCACTTGTGTGGGTAGGCCTAGCGCCCGCGACAGGAAACGCCCCAAAGCGCAACGTGGACACAGCCAAATTGGTGAAGGAAAACAGAGGTGTTTTTTGCAAAGTGCCTACCTGTAGATTTTGGCCTGTAGCTCAGCCGCCACCTAGGGAAACCTACCAAACCTGTGCATTTCTGAAAACTAGAGACCTAGGGGAATCCAAGATGGGGTGACTTGTGTGGCTCGGACCAGGTTCTGTTACCCAGAATCCTTTGCAAACCTCAAAATGTGGCTAAAAAAACACATGTTCCTCACATTTCTGTGGCAGAAAGTTCTGGAATCTGAGAGGAGACACGAATTTCCTTCCACCCAGCGTTCCCCCACGTCTCCCGATAAAAATGATACCTCACTTGTGTGGGTAGGCCTAGCGCCCGCGACAGGAAACGCCCCAAAGCGCAACGTGGACACAGCCAAATTGGTGAAGGAAAACAGAGGTGTTTTTTGCAAAGTGCCTACCTGTAGATTTTGGCCTGTAGCTCAGCCGCCACCTAGGGAAACCTACCAAACCTGTGCATTTCTGAAAACTAGAGACCTAGGGGAATCCAAGATGGGGTGACTTGTGTGGCTCGGACCAGGTTCTGTTACCCAGAATCCTTTGCAAACCTCAAAATGTGGCTAAAAAAACACATGTTCCTCACATTTCTGTGGCAGAAAGATCTGGAATCTGAGAGGAGCCACGAATTTCCTTCCACCCAGCGTTCCCCCACGTCTCCCGATAAAAATGATACCTCACTTGTGTGGGTAGGCCTAGCGCCCGCGACAGGAAACGCCCCAAAGCGCAACGTGGACACAGCCAAATTGGTGAAGGAAAACAGAGGTGTTTTTTGCAAAGTGCCTACCTGTAGATTTTGGCCTGTAGCTCAGCCGCCACCTAGGGAAACCTACCAAACCTGTGCATTTCTGAAAACTAGAGACCTAGGGGAATCCAAGATGGGGTGACTTGTGTGGCTCGGACCAGGTTCTGTTACCCAGAATCCTTTGCAAACCTCAAAATGTGGCTAAAAAAACACATGTTCCTCACATTTCTGTGGCAGAAAGTTCTGGAATCTGAGAGGAGCCACGAATTTCCTTCCACCCAGCGTTCCCCCACGTCTCCCGATAAAAATGATACCTCACTTGTGTGGGTAGGCCTAGCGCCCGCGACAGGAAACGCCCCAAAGCGCAACGTGGACACAGCCAAATTGGTGAAGGAAAACAGAGGTGTTTTTTGCAAAGTGCCTACCTGTAGATTTTGGCCTGTAGCTCAGCCGCCACCTAGGGAAACCTACCAAACCTGTGCATTTCTGAAAACTAGAGACCTAGGGGAATCCAAGATGGGGTGACTTGTGTGGCTCGGACCAGGTTCTGTTACCCAGAATCCTTTGCAAACCTCAAAATGTGGCTAAAAAAACACATGTTCCTCACATTTCTGTGGCAGAAAGTTCTGGAATCTGAGAGGAGCCACGAATTTCCTTCCACCCAGCGTTCCCCCACGTCTCCCGATAAAAATGATACCTCACTTGTGTGGGTAGGCCTAGCGCCCGCGACAGGAAACGCCCCAAAGCGCAACGTGGACACAGCCAAATTGGTGAAGGAAAACAGAGGTGTTTTTTGCAAAGTGCCTACCTGTAGATTTTGGCCTGTAGCTCAGCCGCCACCTAGGGAAACCTACCAAACCTGTGCATTTCTGAAAACTAGAGACCTAGGGGAATCCAAGATGGGGTGACTTGTGTGGCTCGGACCAGGTTCTGTTACCCAGAATCCTTTGCAAACCTCAAAATGTGGCTAAAAAAACACATGTTCCTCACATTTCTGTGGCAGAAAGTTCTGGAATCTGAGAGGAGCCACGAATTTCCTTCCACCCAGCGTTCCCCCACGTCTCCCGATAAAAATGATACCTCACTTGTGTGGGTAGGCCTAGCGCCCGCGACAGGAAACGCCCCAAAGCGCAACGTGGACACAGCCAAATAGGTGAAGGAAAACAGAGGTGTTTTTTGCAAAGTGCCTACCTGTAGATTTTGGCCTGTAGCTCAGCCGCCACCTAGGGAAACCTACCAAACCTGTGCATTTCTGAAAACTAGAGACCTAGGGGAATCCAAGATGGGGTGACTTGTGTGGCTCGGACCAGGTTCTGTTACCCAGAATCCTTTGCAAACCTCAAAATGTGGCTAAAAAAACACATGTTCCTCACATTTCTGTGGCAGAAAGATCTGGAATCTGAGAGGAGCCACGAATTTCCTTCCACCCAGCGTTCCCCCACGTCTCCCGATAAAAATGATACCTCACTTGTGTGGGTAGGCCTAGCGCCCGCGACAGGAAACGCCCCAAAGCGCAACGTGGACACAGCCAAATTGGTGAAGGAAAACAGAGGTGTTTTTTGCAAAGTGCCTACCTGTAGATTTTGGCCTGTAGCTCAGCCGCCACCTAGGGAAACCTACCAAACCTGTGCATTTCTGAAAACTAGAGACCTAGGGGAATCCAAGATGGGGTGACTTGTGTGGCTCGGACCAGGTTCTGTTACCCAGAATCCTTTGCAAACCTCAAAATGTGGCTACAAAAACACATGTTCCTCACTTTTCTGTGGCAGAAAGTTCTGGAATCTGAGAGGAGCCACGAATTTCCTTCCACCCAGCGTTCCCCCACGTCTCCCGATAAAAATGATACCTCACTTGTGTGGGTAGGCCTAGCGCCCGCGACAGGAAACGCCCCAAAGCGCAACGTGGACACAGCCAAATTGGTGAAGGAAAACAGAGGTGTTTTTTGCAAAGTGCCTACCTGTAGATTTTGGCCTGTAGCTCAGCCGCCACCTAGGGAAACCTACCAAACCTGTGCATTTCTGAAAACTAGAGACCTAGGGGAATCCAAGATGGGGTGACTTGTGTGGCTCGGACCAGGTTCTGTTACCCAGAATCCTTTGCAAACCTCAAAATTTGGCTAAAAAAACACATGTTCCTCACATTTCTGTGGCAGAAAGATCTGGAATCTGAGAGGAGCCACGAATTTCCTTCCACCCAGCGTTCCCCCACGTCTCCCGATAAAAATGATACCTCACTTGTGTGGGTAGGCCTAGCGCCCGCGACAGGAAACGCCCCAAAGCGCAACGTGGACACAGCCAAATTGGTGAAGGAAAACAGAGGTGTTTTTTGCAAAGTGCCTACCTGTAGATTTTGGCCTGTAGCTCAGCCGCCACCTAGGGAAACCTACCAAACCTGTGCATTTCTGAAAACTAGAGACCTAGGGGAATCCAAGATGGGGTGACTTGTGTGGCTCGGACCAGGTTCTGTTACCCAGAATCCTTTGCAAACCTCAAACTGTGGCTAAAAAAACACATGTTCCTCACATTTCTGTGGCAGAAAGATCTGGAATCTGAGAGGAGCCACGAATTTCCTTCCACCCAGCGTTCCCCCACGTCTCCCGATAAAAATGATACCTCACTTGTGTGGGTAGGCCTAGCGCCCGCGACAGGAAACGCCCCAAAGCGCAACGTGGACACAGCCAAATTGGTGAAGGAAAACAGAGGTGTTTTTTGCAAAGTGCCTACCTGTAGATTTTGGCCTGTAGCTCAGCCGCCACCTAGGGAAACCTACCAAACCTGTGCATTTCTGAAAACTAGAGACCTAGGGGAATCCAAGATGGGGTGACTTGTGTGGCTCGGACCAGGTTCTGTTACCCAGAATCCTTTGCAAACCTCAAAATGTGGCTAAAAAAACACATGTTCCTCACATTTCTGTGGCAGAAAGATCTGGAATCTGAGAGGAGCCACGAATTTCCTTCCACCCAGCGTTCCCCCACGTCTCCTGATAAAAATGATACCTCACTTGTGTGGGTAGGCCTAGCGCCCGCGACAGGAAACGCCCCAAAGCGCAACGTGGACACAGCCAAATTGGTGAAGGAAAACAGAGGTGTTTTTTGCAAAGTGCCTACCTGTAGATTTTGGCCTGTAGCTCAGCCGCCACCTAGGGAAACCTACCAAACCTGTGCATTTCTGAAAACTAGAGACCTAGGGGAATCCAAGATGGGGTGACTTGTGTGGCTCGGACCAGGTTCTGTTACCCAGAATCCTTTGCAAACCTCAAAATGTGGCTAAAAAAACACATGTTCCTCACATTTCTGTGGCAGAAAGTTCTGGAATCTGAGAGGAGCCACGAATTTCCTTCCACCCAGCGTTCCCTCACGTCTCCCGATAAAAATGATACCTCACTTGTGTGGGTAGGCCTAGCGCCCGCGACAGGAAACGCCCCAAAGCGCAACATGGACACAGCCAAATTGGTGAAGGAAAACAGAGGTGTTTTTTGCAAAGTGCCTACCTGTAGATTTTGGCCTGTAGCTCAGCCGCCACCTAGGGAAACCTACCAAACCTGTGCATTTCTGAAAACTAGAGACCTAGGGGAATCCAAGATGGGGTGACTTGTGTGGCTCGGACCAGGTTCTGTTACCCAGAATCCTTTGCAAACCTCAAAATGTGGCTAAAAAAACACATGTTCCTCACATTTCTGTGGCAGAAAGTTCTGGAATCTGAGAGGAGCCACGAATTTCCTTCCACCCAGCGTTACCCCACGTCTCCCGATAAAAATGATACCTCACTTGTGTGGGTAGGCCTAGCGCCCGCGACAGGAAACGCCCCAAAGCGCAACGTGGACACAGCCAAATTGGTGAAGGAAAACAGAGGTGTTTTTTGCAAAGTGCCTACCTGTAGATTTTGGCCTGTAGCTCAGCCGCCACCTAGGGAAACCTACCAAACCTGTGCATTTCTGAAAACTAGAGACCTAGGGGAATCCAAGATGGGGTGACTTGTGTGGCTCGGACCAGGTTCTGTTACCCAGAATCCTTTGCAAACCTCAAAATGTGGCTAAAAAAACACATGTTCCTCACATTTCTGTGGCAGAAAGTTCTGGAATCTGAGAGGAGACACGAATTTCCTTCCACCCAGCGTTCCCCCACGTCTCCCGATAAAAATGATACCTCACTTGTGTGGGTAGGCCTAGCGCCCGCGACAGGAAACGCCCCAAAGCGCAACGTGGACACAGCCAAATTGGTGAAGGAAAACAGAGGTGTTTTTTGCAAAGTGCCTACCTGTAGATTTTGGCCTGTAGCTCAGCCGCCACCTAGGGAAACCTACCAAACCTGTGCATTTCTGAAAACTAGAGACCTAGGGGAATCCAAGATGGGGTGACTTGTGTGGCTCGGACCAGGTTCTGTTACCCAGAATCCTTTGCAAACCTCAAAATGTGGCTAAAAAAACACATGTTCCTCACATTTCTGTGGCAGAAAGATCTGGAATCTGAGAGGAGCCACGAATTTCCTTCCACCCAGCGTTCCCCCACGTCTCCCGATAAAAATGATACCTCACTTGTGTGGGTAGGCCTAGCGCCCGCGACAGGAAACGCCCCAAAGCGCAACGTGGACACAGCCAAATTGGTGAAGGAAAACAGAGGTGTTTTTTGCAAAGTGCCTACCTGTAGATTTTGGCCTGTAGCTCAGCCGCCACCTAGGGAAACCTACCAAACCTGTGCATTTCTGAAAACTAGAGACCTAGGGGAATCCAAGATGGGGTGACTTGTGTGGCTCGGACCAGGTTCTGTTACCCAGAATCCTTTGCAAACCTCAAAATGTGGCTAAAAAAACACATGTTCCTCACATTTCTGTGGCAGAAAGTTCTGGAATCTGAGAGGAGCCACGAATTTCCTTCCACCCAGCGTTCCCCCACGTCTCCCGATAAAAATGATACCTCACTTGTGTGGGTAGGCCTAGCGCCCGCGACAGGAAACGCCCCAAAGCGCAACGTGGACACAGCCAAATTGGTGAAGGAAAACAGAGGTGTTTTTTGCAAAGTGCCTACCTGTAGATTTTGGCCTGTAGCTCAGCCGCCACCTAGGGAAACCTACCAAACCTGTGCATTTCTGAAAACTAGAGACCTAGGGGAATCCAAGATGGGGTGACTTGTGTGGCTCGGACCAGGTTCTGTTACCCAGAATCCTTTGCAAACCTCAAAATGTGGCTAAAAAAACACATGTTCCTCACATTTCTGTGGCAGAAAGTTCTGGAATCTGAGAGGAGCCACGAATTTCCTTCCACCCAGCGTTCCCCCACGTCTCCCGATAAAAATGATACCTCACTTGTGTGGGTAGGCCTAGCGCCCGCGACAGGAAACGCCCCAAAGCGCAACGTGGACACAGCCAAATTGGTGAAGGAAAACAGAGGTGTTTTTTGCAAAGTGCCTACCTGTAGATTTTGGCCTGTAGCTCAGCCGCCACCTAGGGAAACCTACCAAACCTGTGCATTTCTGAAAACTAGAGACCTAGGGGAATCCAAGATGGGGTGACTTGTGTGGCTCGGACCAGGTTCTGTTACCCAGAATCCTTTGCAAACCTCAAAATGTGGCTAAAAAAACACATGTTCCTCACATTTCTGTGGCAGAAAGTTCTGGAATCTGAGAGGAGCCACGAATTTCCTTCCACCCAGCGTTCCCCCACGTCTCCCGATAAAAATGATACCTCACTTGTGTGGGTAGGCCTAGCGCCCGCGACAGGAAACGCCCCAAAGCGCAACGTGGACACAGCCAAATAGGTGAAGGAAAACAGAGGTGTTTTTTGCAAAGTGCCTACCTGTAGATTTTGGCCTGTAGCTCAGCCGCCACCTAGGGAAACCTACCAAACCTGTGCATTTCTGAAAACTAGAGACCTAGGGGAATCCAAGATGGGGTGACTTGTGTGGCTCGGACCAGGTTCTGTTACCCAGAATCCTTTGCAAACCTCAAAATGTGGCTAAAAAAACACATGTTCCTCACATTTCTGTGGCAGAAAGATCTGGAATCTGAGAGGAGCCACGAATTTCCTTCCACCCAGCGTTCCCCCACGTCTCCCGATAAAAATGATACCTCACTTGTGTGGGTAGGCCTAGCGCCCGCGACAGGAAACGCCCCAAAGCGCAACGTGGACACAGCCAAATTGGTGAAGGAAAACAGAGGTGTTTTTTGCAAAGTGCCTACCTGTAGATTTTGGCCTGTAGCTCAGCCGCCACCTAGGGAAACCTACCAAACCTGTGCATTTCTGAAAACTAGAGACCTAGGGGAATCCAAGATGGGGTGACTTGTGTGGCTCGGACCAGGTTCTGTTACCCAGAATCCTTTGCAAACCTCAAAATGTGGCTAAAAAAACACATGTTCCTCACATTTCTGTGGCAGAAAGTTCTGGAATCTGAGAGGAGCCACGAATTTCCTTCCACCCAGCGTTCCCTCACGTCTCCCGATAAAAATGATACCTCACTTGTGTGGGTAGGCCTAGCGCCCGCGACAGGAAACGCCCCAAAGCGCAACATGGACACAGCCAAATTGGTGAAGGAAAACAGAGGTGTTTTTTGCAAAGTGCCTACCTGTAGATTTTGGCCTGTAGCTCAGCCGCCACCTAGGGAAACCTACCAAACCTGTGCATTTCTGGAAACTAGAGACCTAGGGGAATCCAAGATGGGGTGACTTGTGTGGCTCGGACCAGGTTCTGTTACCCAGAATCCTTTGCAAACCTCAAAATGTGGCTAAAAAAACACATGTTCCTCACATTTCTGTGGCAGAAAGTTCTGGAATCTGAGAGGAGCCACGAATTTCCTTCCACCCAGCGTTCCCCCACGTCTCCCGATAAAAATGATACCTCACTTGTGTGGGTAGGCCTAGCGCCCGCGACAGGAAACGCCCCAAAGCGCAACGTGGACACAGCCAAATTGGTGAAGGAAAACAGAGGTGTTTTTTGCAAAGTGCCTACCTGTAGATTTTGGCCTGTAGCTCAGCCGCCACCTAGGGAAACCTACCAAACCTGTGCATTTCTGAAAACTAGAGACCTAGGGGAATCCAAGATGGGGTGACTTGTGTGGCTCGGACCAGGTTCTGTTACCCAGAATCCTTTGCAAACCTCAAAATGTGGCTAAAAAAACACATGTTCCTCACATTTCTGTGGCAGAAAGTTCTGGAATCTGAGAGGAGCCACGAATTTCCTTCCACCCAGCGTTCCCCCACGTCTCCCGATAAAAATGATACCTCACTTGTGTGGGTAGGCCTAGCGCCCGCGACAGGAAACGCCCCAAAGCGCAACGTGGACACAGCCAAATTGGTGAAGGAAAACAGAGGTGTTTTTTGCAAAGTGCCTACCTGTAGATTTTGGCCTGTAGCTCAGCCGCCACCTAGGGAAACCTACCAAACCTGTGCATTTCTGAAAACTAGAGACCTAGGGGAATCCAAGATGGGGTGACTTGTGTGGCTCGGACCAGGTTCTGTTACCCAGAATCCTTTGCAAACCTCAAAATGTGGCTAAAAAAACACATGTTCCTCACATTTCTGTGGCAGAAAGATCTGGAATCTGAGAGGAGCCACGAATTTCCTTCCACCCAGCGTTCCCCCACGTCTCCCGATAAAAATGATACCTCACTTGTGTGGGTAGGCCTAGCGCCCGCGACAGGAAACGCCCCAAAGCGCAACGTGGACACAGCCAAATTGGTGAAGGAAAACAGAGGTGTTTTTTGCAAAGTGCCTACCTGTAGATTTTGGCCTGTAGCTCAGCCGCCACCTAGGGAAACCTACCAAACCTGTGCATTTCTGAAAACTAGAGACCTAGGGGAATCCAAGATGGGGTGACTTGTGTGGCTCGGACCAGGTTCTGTTACCCAGAATCCTTTGCAAACCTCAAAATGTGGCTAAAAAAACACATGTTCCTCACATTTCTGTGGCATAAATTTCTGGAATCTGAGAGGAGACACGAATTTCCTTCCACCCAGCGTTCCCCCACGTCTCCAGATAAAAATGATAGCTCACTTGTGTGGGTAGGCCTAGCGCCCGCGACAGGAAACGCCCCAAAACGCAACGTGGACACAGCCAAATTGGTGAAGGAAAACAGAGGTGTTTTTTGCAAAGTGCCTACCTGTAGATTTTGGCCTGTAGCTCAGCCGCCACCTAGGGAAACCTACCAAACCTGTGCATTTCTGAAAACTAGAGACCTAGGGGAATCCAAGATGGGGTGACTTGTGTGGCTCAGACCAGGTTCTGTTACCCAGAATCCTTTGCAAACCTCAAAATTTGGCTAAAAAAACACATGTTCCTCACATTTCTGTGGCAGAAAGTTCTGGAATCTGAGAGGAGCCACGAATTTCCTTCCACCCAGCGTTCCCCCACGTCTCCCGATAAAAATGATACCTCACTTGTGTGGGTAGGCCTAGCGCCCGCGACAGGAAACGCCCCAAAGCGCAACGTGGACACAGCCAAATTGGTGAAGGAAAACAGAGGTGTTTTTTGCAAAGTGCCTACCTTTAGATTTTGGCCTGTAGCTCAGCCGCCACCTAGGGAAACCTACCAAACCTGTGCATTTCTGAAAACTAGAGACCTAGGGGAATCCAAGATGGGGTGACTTGTGTGGCTCGGACCAGGTTCTGTTACCCAGAATCCTTTGCAAACCTCAAAATGTGGCTAAAAAAACACATGTTCCTCACATTTCTGTGGCAGAAAGTTCTGGAATCTGAGAGGAGCCACGAATTTCCTTCCACCCAGCGTTCCCCCACGTCTCCCGATAAAAATGATACCTCACTTGTGTGGGTAGGCCTAGCGCCCGCGACAGGAAACGCCCCAAAGCGCAACGTGGACACAGCCAAATTGGTGAAGGAAAACAGAGGTGTTTTTTGCAAAGTGCCTACCTGTAGATTTTGGCCTGTAGCTCAGCCGCCACCTAGGGAAACCTACCAAACCTGTGCATTTCTGAAAACTAGAGACCTAGGGGAATCCAAGATGGGGTGACTTGTGTGGCTCGGACCAGGTTCTGTTACCCAGAATCCTTTGCAAACCTCAAAATGTGGCTAAAAAAACACATGTTCCTCACATTTCTGTGGCAGAAAGATCTGGACTCTGAGAGGAGCCACGAATTTCCTTCCACCCAGCGTTCCCCCACATCTCCCAATAAAAATGATACCTCACTTGTGTGGGTAGGCCTAGCGCCCGCGACAGGAAACGCCCCAAAGCGCAACGTGGACACAGCCAAATTGGTGAAGGAAAACAGAGGTGTTTTTTGCAAAGTGCCTACCTGTAGATTTTGGCCTGTAGCTCAGCCGCCACCTAGGGAAACCTACCAAACCTGTGCATTTCTGAAAACTAGAGACCTAGGGGAATCCAAGATGGGGTGACTTGTGTGGCTCGGACCAGGTTCTGTTACCCAGAATCCTTTGCAAACCTCAAAATTTGGCTAAAAAAACACATGTTCCTCACATTTCTGTGGCAGAAAGTTCTGGAATCTGAGAGGAGCCACGAATTTCCTTCCACCCAGCGTTCCCCCACGTCTCCCGATAAAAATGATACCTCACTTGTGTGGGTAGGCCTAGCGCCCGCGACAGGAAACGCCCCAAAGCGCAACGTGGACACAGCCAAATTGGTGAAGGAAAACAGAGGTGTTTTTTGCAAAGTGCCTACCTGTAGATTTTGGCCTGTAGCTCAGCCGCCACCTAGGGAAACCTACCAAACCTGTGCATTTCTGAAAACTAGAGACCTAGGGGAATCCAAGATGGGGTGACTTGTGTGGCTCGGACCAGGTTCTGTTACCCAGAATCCTTTGCAAACCTCAAAATGTGGCTAAAAAAACACATGTTCCTCACATTTCTGTGGCAGAAAGTTCTGGAATCTGAGAGGAGCCACGAATTTCCTTCCACCCAGCGTTCCCCCACGTCTCCCGATAAAAATGATACCTCACTTGTGTGGGTAGGCCTAGCGCCCGTGACAGGAAACGCCCCAAAGCGCAACGTGGACACAGCCAAATTGGTGAAGGAAAACAGAGGTGTTTTTTGCAAAGTGCCTACCTGTAGATTTTGGCCTGTAGCTCAGCCGCCACCTAGGGAAACCTACCAAACCTGTGCATTTCTGAAAACTAGAGACCTAGGGGAATCCAAGATGGGGTGACTTGTGTGGCTCGGACCAGGTTCTGTTACCCAGAATCCTTTGCAAACCTCAAAATGTGGCTAAAAAAACACATGTTCCTCACATTTCTGTGGCAGAAAGTTCTGGAATCTGAGAGGAGCCACGAATTTCCTTCCACCCAGCGTTCCCTCACGTCTCCCGATAAAAATGATACCTCACTTGTGTGGGTAGGCCTAGCGCCCGCGACAGGAAACGCCCCAAAGCGCAACATGGACACAGCCAAATTGGTGAAGGAAAACAGAGGTGTTTTTTGCAAAGTGCCTACCTGTAGATTTTGGCCTGTAGCTCAGCCGCCACCTAGGGAAACCTACCAAACCTGTGCATTTCTGAAAACTAGAGACCTAGGGGAATCCAAGATGGGGTGACTTGTGTGGCTCGGACCAGGTTCTGTTACCCAGAATCCTTTGCAAACCTCAAAATGTGGCTAAAAAAACACATGTTCCTCACATTTCTGTGGCAGAAAGTTCTGGAATCTGAGAGGAGCCACGAATTTCCTTCCACCCAGCGTTCCCCCACGTCTCCCGATAAAAATGATACCTCACTTGTGTGGGTAGGCCTAGCGCCCGCGACAGGAAACGCCCCAAAGCGCAACGTGGACACAGCCAAATTGGTGAAGGAAAACAGAGGTGTTTTTTGCAAAGTGCCTACCTGTAGATTTTGGCCTGTAGCTCAGCCGCCACCTAGGGAAACCTACCAAACCTGTGCATTTCTGAAAACTAGAGACCTAGGGGAATCCAAGATGGGGTGACTTGTGTGGCTCGGACCAGGTTCTGTTACCCAGAATCCTTTGCAAACCTCAAAATGTGGCTAAAAAAACACATGTTCCTCACATTTCTGTGGCAGAAAGTTCTGGAATCTGAGAGGAGACACGAATTTCCTTCCACCCAGCGTTCCCCCACGTCTCCCGATAAAAATGATACCTCACTTGTGTGGGTAGGCCTAGCGCCCGCGACAGGAAACGCCCCAAAGCGCAACGTGGACACAGCCAAATTGGTGAAGGAAAACAGAGGTGTTTTTTGCAAAGTGCCTACCTGTAGATTTTGGCCTGTAGCTCAGCCGCCACCTAGGGAAACCTACCAAACCTGTGCATTTCTGAAAACTAGAGACCTAGGGGAATCCAAGATGGGGTGACTTGTGTGGCTCGGACCAGGTTCTGTTACCCAGAATCCTTTGCAAACCTCAAAATGTGGCTAAAAAAACACATGTTCCTCACATTTCTGTGGCAGAAAGATCTGGAATCTGAGAGGAGCCACGAATTTCCTTCCACCCAGCGTTCCCCCACGTCTCCCGATAAAAATGATACCTCACTTGTGTGGGTAGGCCTAGCGCCCGCGACAGGAAACGCCCCAAAGCGCAACGTGGACACAGCCAAATTGGTGAAGGAAAACAGAGGTGTTTTTTGCAAAGTGCCTACCTGTAGATTTTGGCCTGTAGCTCAGCCGCCACCTAGGGAAACATACCAAACCTGTGCATTTCTGAAAACTAGAGACCTAGGGGAATCCAAGATGGGGTGACTTGTGTGGCTCGGACCAGGTTCTGTTACCCAGAATCCTTTGCAAACCTCAAAATGTGGCTAAAAAAACACATGTTCCTCACATTTCTGTGGCAGAAAGTTCTGGAATCTGAGAGGAGCCACGAATTTCCTTCCACCCAGCGTTCCCCCACGTCTCCCGATAAAAATTATACCTCACTTGTGTGGGTAGGCCTAGCGCCCGCGACAGGAAACGCCCCAAAGCGCAACGTGGACACAGCCAAATTGGTGAAGGAAAACAGAGGTGTTTTTTGCAAAGTGCCTACCTGTAGATTTTGGCCTGTAGCTCAGCCGCCACCTAGGGAAACCTACCAAACCTGTGCATTTCTGAAAACTAGAGACCTAGGGGAATCCAAGATGGGGTGACTTGTGTGGCTCGGACCAGGTTCTGTTACCCAGAATCCTTTGCAAACCTCAAAATGTGGCTAAAAAAACACATGTTCCTCACATTTCTGTGGCAGAAAGTTCTGGAATCTGAGAGGAGCCACGAATTTCCTTCCACCCAGCGTTCCCCCACGTCTCCCGATAAAAATGATACCTCACTTGTGTGGGTAGGCCTAGCGCCCGCGACAGGAAACGCCCCAAAGCGCAACGTGGACACAGCCAAATTGGTGAAGGAAAACAGAGGTGTTTTTTGCAAAGTGCCTACCTGTAGATTTTGGCCTGTAGCTCAGCCGCCACCTAGGGAAACCTACCAAACCTGTGCATTTCTGAAAACTAGAGACCTAGGGGAATCCAAGATGGGGTGACTTGTGTGGCTCGGACCAGGTTCTGTTACCCAGAATCCTTTGCAAACCTCAAAATGTGGCTAAAAAAACACATGTTCCTCACATTTCTGTGGCAGAAAGTTCTGGAATCTGAGAGGAGCCACGAATTTCCTTCCACCCAGCGTTCCCCCACGTCTCCCGATAAAAATGATACCTCACTTGTGTGGGTAGGCCTAGCGCCCGCGACAGGAAACGCCCCAAAGCGCAACGTGGACACAGCCAAATTGGTGAAGGAAAACAGAGGTGTTTTTTGCAAAGTGCCTACCTGTAGATTTTGGCCTGTAGCTCAGCCGCCACCTAGGGAAACCTACCAAACCTGTGCATTTCTGAAAACTAGAGACCTAGGGGAATCCAAGATGGGGTGACTTGTGTGGCTCGGACCAGGTTCTGTTACCCAGAATCCTTTGCAAACCTCAAAATGTGGCTAAAAAAACACATGTTCCTCACATTTCTGTGGCAGAAAGATCTGGAATCTGAGAGGAGCCACGAATTTCCTTCCACCCAGCGTTCCCCCACGTCTCCCGATAAAAATGATACCTCACTTGTGTGGGTAGGCCTAGCGCCCGCGACAGGAAACGCCCCAAAGCGCAACGTGGACACAGCCAAATTGGTGAAGGAAAACAGAGGTGTTTTTTGCAAAGTGCCTACCTGTAGATTTTGGCCTGTAGCTCAGCCGCCACCTAGGGAAACCTACCAAACCTGTGCATTTCTGAAAACTAGAGACCTAGGGGAATCCAAGATGGGGTGACTTGTGTGGCTCGGACCAGGTTCTGTTACCCAGAATCCTTTGCAAACCTCAAAATGTGGCTAAAAAAACACATGTTCCTCACATTTCTGTGGCAGAAAGTTCTGGAATCTGAGAGGAGCCACGAATTTCCTTCCACCCAGCGTTCCCTCACGTCTCCCGATAAAAATGATACCTCACTTGTGTGGGTAGGTTTAGCGCCCGCGACAGGAAACGCCCCAAAGCGCAACATGGACACAGCCAAATTGGTGAAGGAAAACAGAGGTGTTTTTTGCAAAGTGCCTACCTGTAGATTTTGGCCTGTAGCTCAGCCGCCACCTAGGGAAAGCTACCAAACCTGTGCATTTCTGAAAACTAGAGACCTAGGGGAATCCAAGATGGGGTGACTTGTGTGGCTCGGACCAGGTTCTGTTACCCAGAATCCTTTGCAAACCTCAAAATGTGGCTAAAAAAACACATGTTCCTCACATTTCTGTGGCAGAAAGTTCTGGAATCTGAGAGGAGCCACGAATTTCCTTCCACCCAGCGTTCCCCCACGTCTCCCGATAAAAATGATACCTCACTTGTGTGGGTAGGCCTAGCGCCCGCGACAGGAAACGCCCCAAAGCGCAACGTGGACACAGCCAAATTGGTGAAGGAAAACAGAGGTGTTTTTTGCAAAGTGCCTACCTGTAGATTTTGGCCTGTAGCTCAGCCGCCACCTAGGGAAATATACCAAACCTGTGCATTTCTGAAAACTAGAGACCTAGGGGAATCCAAGATGGGGTGACTTGTGTGGCTCGGACCAGGTTCTGTTACCCAGAATCCTTTGCAAACCTCAAAATGTGGCTAAAAAAACACATGTTCCTCACATTTCTGTGGCAGAAAGTTCTGGAATCTGAGAGGAGCCACGAATTTCCTTCCACCCAGCGTTCCCCCACGTCTCCCGATAAAAATGATACCTCACTTGTGTGGGTAGGCCTAGCGCCCGCGACAGGAAACGCCCCAAAGCGCAACGTGGACACAGCCAAATTGGTGAAGGAAAACAGAGGTGTTTTTTGCAAAGTGCCTACCTGTAGATTTTGGCCTGTAGCTCAGCCGCCACCTAGGGAAACCTACCAAACCTGTGCATTTCTGAAAACTAGAGACCTAGGGGAATCCAAGATGGGGTGACTTGTGTGGCTCAGACCAGGTTCTGTTACCCAGAATCCTTTGCAAACCTCAAAATTTGGCTAAAAAAACACATGTTCCTCACATTTCTGTGGCAGAAAGTTCTGGAATCTGAGAGGAGCCACGAATTTCCTTCCACCCAGCGTTCCCCCACGTCTCCCGATAAAAATGATACCTCACTTGTGTGGGTAGGCCTAGCGCCCGCGACAGGAAACGCCCCAAAGCGCAACGTGGACACAGCCAAATTGGTGAAGGAAAACAGAGGTGTTTTTTGCAAAGTGCCTACCTTTAGATTTTGGCCTGTAGCTCAGCCGCCACCTAGGGAAACCTACCAAACCTGTGCATTTCTGAAAACTAGAGACCTAGGGGAATCCAAGATGGGGTGACTTGTGTGGCTCGGACCAGGTTCTGTTACCCAGAATCCTTTGCAAACCTCAAAATGTGGCTAAAAAAACACATGTTCCTCACATTTCTGTGGCAGAAAGTTCTGGAATCTGAGAGGAGCCACGAATTTCCTTCCACCCAGCGTTCCCCCACGTCTCCCGATAAAAATGATACCTCACTTGTGTGGGTAGGCCTAGCGCCCGCGACAGGAAACGCCCCAAAGCGCAACGTGGACACAGCCAAATTGGTGAAGGAAAACAGAGGTGTTTTTTGCAAAGTGCCTACCTGTAGATTTTGGCCTGTAGCTCAGCCGCCACCTAGGGAAACATACCAAACCTGTGCATTTCTGAAAACTAGAGACCTAGGGGAATCCAAGATGGGGTGACTTGTGTGGCTCGGACCAGGTTCTGTTACCCAGAATCCTTTGCAAACCTCAAAATGTGGCTAAAAAAACACATGTTCCTCACATTTCTGTGGCAGAAAGTTCTGGAATCTGAGAGGAGCCACGAATTTCCTTCCACCCAGCGTTCCCCCACGTCTCCCGATAAAAATTATACCTCACTTGTGTGGGTAGGCCTAGCGCCCGCGACAGGAAACGCCCCAAAGCGCAACGTGGACACAGCCAAATTGGTGAAGGAAAACAGAGGTGTTTTTTGCAAAGTGCCTACCTGTAGATTTTGGCCTGTAGCTCAGCCGCCACCTAGGGAAACCTACCAAACCTGTGCATTTCTGAAAACTAGAGACCTAGGGGAATCCAAGATGGGGTGACTTGTGTGGCTCGGACCAGGTTCTGTTACCCAGAATCCTTTGCAAACCTCAAAATGTGGCTAAAAAAACACATGTTCCTCACATTTCTGTGGCAGAAAGTTCTGGAATCTGAGAGGAGCCACGAATTTCCTTCCACCCAGCGTTCCCTCACGTCTCCCGATAAAAATGATACCTCACTTGTGTGGGTAGGTTTAGCGCCCGCGACAGGAAACGCCCCAAAGCGCAACATGGACACAGCCAAATTGGTGAAGGAAAACAGAGGTGTTTTTTGCAAAGTGCCTACCTGTAGATTTTGGCCTGTAGCTCAGCCGCCACCTAGGGAAAGCTACCAAACCTGTGCATTTCTGAAAACTAGAGACCTAGGGGAATCCAAGATGGGGTGACTTGTGTGGCTCGGACCAGGTTCTGTTACCCAGAATCCTTTGCAAACCTCAAAATGTGGCTAAAAAAACACATGTTCCTCACATTTCTGTGGCAGAAAGTTCTGGAATCTGAGAGGAGCCACGAATTTCCTTCCACCCAGCGTTCCCCCACGTCTCCCGATAAAAATGATACCTCACTTGTGTGGGTAGGCCTAGCGCCCGCGACAGGAAACGCCCCAAAGCGCAACGTGGACACAGCCAAATTGGTGAAGGAAAACAGAGGTGTTTTTTGCAAAGTGCCTACCTGTAGATTTTGGCCTGTAGCTCAGCCGCCACCTAGGGAAATATACCAAACCTGTGCATTTCTGAAAACTAGAGACCTAGGGGAATCCAAGATGGGGTGACTTGTGTGGCTCGGACCAGGTTCTGTTACCCAGAATCCTTTGCAAACCTCAAAATGTGGCTAAAAAAACACATGTTCCTCACATTTCTGTGGCAGAAAGTTCTGGAATCTGAGAGGAGCCACGAATTTCCTTCCACCCAGCGTTCCCCCACGTCTCCCGATAAAAATGATACCTCACTTGTGTGGGTAGGCCTAGCGCCCGCGACAGGAAACGCCCCAAAGCGCAACGTGGACACAGCCAAATTGGTGAAGGAAAACAGAGGTGTTTTTTGCAAAGTGCCTACCTGTAGATTTTGGCCTGTAGCTCAGCCGCCACCTAGGGAAACCTACCAAACCTGTGCATTTCTGAAAACTAGAGACCTAGGGGAATCCAAGATGGGGTGACTTGTGTGGCTCGGACCAGGTTCTGTTACCCAGAATCCTTTGCAAACCTCAAAATGTGGCTAAAAAAACACATGTTCCTCACATTTCTGTGGCAGAAAGATCTGGACTCTGAGAGGAGCCACGAATTTCCTTCCACCCAGCGTTCCCCCACATCTCCCAATAAAAATGATACCTCACTTGTGTGGGTAGGCCTAGCGCCCGCGACAGGAAACGCCCCAAAGCGCAACGTGGACACAGCCAAATTGGTGAAGGAAAACAGAGGTGTTTTTTGCAAAGTGCCTACCTGTAGATTTTGGCCTGTAGCTCAGCCGCCACCTAGGGAAACCTACCAAACCTGTGCATTTCTGAAAACTAGAGACCTAGGGGAATCCAAGATGGGGTGACTTGTGTGGCTCGGACCAGGTTCTGTTACCCAGAATCCTTTGCAAACCTCAAAATTTGGCTAAAAAAACACATGTTCCTCACATTTCTGTGGCAGAAAGTTCTGGAATCTGAGAGGAGCCACGAATTTCCTTCCACCCAGCGTTCCCCCACGTCTCCCGATAAAAATGATACCTCACTTGTGTGGGTAGGCCTAGCGCCCGCGACAGGAAACGCCCCAAAGCGCAACGTGGACACAGCCAAATTGGTGAAGGAAAACAGAGGTGTTTTTTGCAAAGTGCCTACCTGTAGATTTTGGCCTGTAGCTCAGCCGCCACCTAGGGAAACCTACCAAACCTGTGCATTTCTGAAAACTAGAGACCTAGGGGAATCCAAGATGGGGTGACTTGTGTGGCTCGGACCAGGTTCTGTTACCCAGAATCCTTTGCAAACCTCAAAATGTGGCTAAAAAAACACATGTTCCTCACATTTCTGTGGCAGAAAGTTCTGGAATCTGAGAGGAGCCACGAATTTCCTTCCACCCAGCGTTCCCCCACGTCTCCCGATAAAAATGATACCTCACTTGTGTGGGTAGGCCTAGCGCCCGTGACAGGAAACGCCCCAAAGCGCAACGTGGACACAGCCAAATTGGTGAAGGAAAACAGAGGTGTTTTTTGCAAAGTGCCTACCTGTAGATTTTGGCCTGTAGCTCAGCCGCCACCTAGGGAAACCTACCAAACCTGTGCATTTCTGAAAACTAGAGACCTAGGGGAATCCAAGATGGGGTGACTTGTGTGGCTCGGACCAGGTTCTGTTACCCAGAATCCTTTGCAAACCTCAAAATGTGGCTAAAAAAACACATGTTCCTCACATTTCTGTGGCAGAAAGTTCTGGAATCTGAGAGGAGCCACGAATTTCCTTCCACCCAGCGTTCCCTCACGTCTCCCGATAAAAATGATACCTCACTTGTGTGGGTAGGCCTAGCGCCCGCGACAGGAAACGCCCCAAAGCGCAACATGGACACAGCCAAATTGGTGAAGGAAAACAGAGGTGTTTTTTGCAAAGTGCCTACCTGTAGATTTTGGCCTGTAGCTCAGCCGCCACCTAGGGAAACCTACCAAACCTGTGCATTTCTGAAAACTAGAGACCTAGGGGAATCCAAGATGGGGTGACTTGTGTGGCTCGGACCAGGTTCTGTTACCCAGAATCCTTTGCAAACCTCAAAATGTGGCTAAAAAAACACATGTTCCTCACATTTCTGTGGCAGAAAGTTCTGGAATCTGAGAGGAGCCACGAATTTCCTTCCACCCAGCGTTCCCCCACGTCTCCCGATAAAAATGATACCTCACTTGTGTGGGTAGGCCTAGCGCCCGCGACAGGAAACGCCCCAAAGCGCAACGTGGACACAGCCAAATTGGTGAAGGAAAACAGAGGTGTTTTTTGCAAAGTGCCTACCTGTAGATTTTGGCCTGTAGCTCAGCCGCCACCTAGGGAAACCTACCAAACCTGTGCATTTCTGAAAACTAGAGACCTAGGGGAATCCAAGATGGGGTGACTTGTGTGGCTCGGACCAGGTTCTGTTACCCAGAATCCTTTGCAAACCTCAAAATGTGGCTAAAAAAACACATGTTCCTCACATTTCTGTGGCAGAAAGTTCTGGAATCTGAGAGGAGACACGAATTTCCTTCCACCCAGCGTTCCCCCACGTCTCCCGATAAAAATGATACCTCACTTGTGTGGGTAGGCCTAGCGCCCGCGACAGGAAACGCCCCAAAGCGCAACGTGGACACAGCCAAATTGGTGAAGGAAAACAGAGGTGTTTTTTGCAAAGTGCCTACCTGTAGATTTTGGCCTGTAGCTCAGCCGCCACCTAGGGAAACCTACCAAACCTGTGCATTTCTGAAAACTAGAGACCTAGGGGAATCCAAGATGGGGTGACTTGTGTGGCTCGGACCAGGTTCTGTTACCCAGAATCCTTTGCAAACCTCAAAATGTGGCTAAAAAAACACATGTTCCTCACATTTCTGTGGCAGAAAGATCTGGAATCTGAGAGGAGCCACGAATTTCCTTCCACCCAGCGTTCCCCCACGTCTCCCGATAAAAATGATACCTCACTTGTGTGGGTAGGCCTAGCGCCCGCGACAGGAAACGCCCCAAAGCGCAACGTGGACACAGCCAAATTGGTGAAGGAAAACAGAGGTGTTTTTTGCAAAGTGCCTACCTGTAGATTTTGGCCTGTAGCTCAGCCGCCACCTAGGGAAACATACCAAACCTGTGCATTTCTGAAAACTAGAGACCTAGGGGAATCCAAGATGGGGTGACTTGTGTGGCTCGGACCAGGTTCTGTTACCCAGAATCCTTTGCAAACCTCAAAATGTGGCTAAAAAAACACATGTTCCTCACATTTCTGTGGCAGAAAGTTCTGGAATCTGAGAGGAGCCACGAATTTCCTTCCACCCAGCGTTCCCCCACGTCTCCCGATAAAAATTATACCTCACTTGTGTGGGTAGGCCTAGCGCCCGCGACAGGAAACGCCCCAAAGCGCAACGTGGACACAGCCAAATTGGTGAAGGAAAACAGAGGTGTTTTTTGCAAAGTGCCTACCTGTAGATTTTGGCCTGTAGCTCAGCCGCCACCTAGGGAAACCTACCAAACCTGTGCATTTCTGAAAACTAGAGACCTAGGGGAATCCAAGATGGGGTGACTTGTGTGGCTCGGACCAGGTTCTGTTACCCAGAATCCTTTGCAAACCTCAAAATGTGGCTAAAAAAACACATGTTCCTCACATTTCTGTGGCAGAAAGTTCTGGAATCTGAGAGGAGCCACGAATTTCCTTCCACCCAGCGTTCCCCCACGTCTCCCGATAAAAATGATACCTCACTTGTGTGGGTAGGCCTAGCGCCCGCGACAGGAAACGCCCCAAAGCGCAACGTGGACACAGCCAAATTGGTGAAGGAAAACAGAGGTGTTTTTTGCAAAGTGCCTACCTGTAGATTTTGGCCTGTAGCTCAGCCGCCACCTAGGGAAACCTACCAAACCTGTGCATTTCTGAAAACTAGAGACCTAGGGGAATCCAAGATGGGGTGACTTGTGTGGCTCGGACCAGGTTCTGTTACCCAGAATCCTTTGCAAACCTCAAAATGTGGCTAAAAAAACACATGTTCCTCACATTTCTGTGGCAGAAAGTTCTGGAATCTGAGAGGAGCCACGAATTTCCTTCCACCCAGCGTTCCCCCACGTCTCCCGATAAAAATGATACCTCACTTGTGTGGGTAGGCCTAGCGCCCGCGACAGGAAACGCCCCAAAGCGCAACGTGGACACAGCCAAATTGGTGAAGGAAAACAGAGGTGTTTTTTGCAAAGTGCCTACCTGTAGATTTTGGCCTGTAGCTCAGCCGCCACCTAGGGAAACCTACCAAACCTGTGCATTTCTGAAAACTAGAGACCTAGGGGAATCCAAGATGGGGTGACTTGTGTGGCTCGGACCAGGTTCTGTTACCCAGAATCCTTTGCAAACCTCAAAATGTGGCTAAAAAAACACATGTTCCTCACATTTCTGTGGCAGAAAGATCTGGAATCTGAGAGGAGCCACGAATTTCCTTCCACCCAGCGTTCCCCCACGTCTCCCGATAAAAATGATACCTCACTTGTGTGGGTAGGCCTAGCGCCCGCGACAGGAAACGCCCCAAAGCGCAACGTGGACACAGCCAAATTGGTGAAGGAAAACAGAGGTGTTTTTTGCAAAGTGCCTACCTGTAGATTTTGGCCTGTAGCTCAGCCGCCACCTAGGGAAACCTACCAAACCTGTGCATTTCTGAAAACTAGAGACCTAGGGGAATCCAAGATGGGGTGACTTGTGTGGCTCGGACCAGGTTCTGTTACCCAGAATCCTTTGCAAACCTCAAAATGTGGCTAAAAAAACACATGTTCCTCACATTTCTGTGGCAGAAAGTTCTGGAATCTGAGAGGAGCCACGAATTTCCTTCCACCCAGCGTTCCCTCACGTCTCCCGATAAAAATGATACCTCACTTGTGTGGGTAGGTTTAGCGCCCGCGACAGGAAACGCCCCAAAGCGCAACATGGACACAGCCAAATTGGTGAAGGAAAACAGAGGTGTTTTTTGCAAAGTGCCTACCTGTAGATTTTGGCCTGTAGCTCAGCCGCCACCTAGGGAAAGCTACCAAACCTGTGCATTTCTGAAAACTAGAGACCTAGGGGAATCCAAGATGGGGTGACTTGTGTGGCTCGGACCAGGTTCTGTTACCCAGAATCCTTTGCAAACCTCAAAATGTGGCTAAAAAAACACATGTTCCTCACATTTCTGTGGCAGAAAGTTCTGGAATCTGAGAGGAGCCACGAATTTCCTTCCACCCAGCGTTCCCCCACGTCTCCCGATAAAAATGATACCTCACTTGTGTGGGTAGGCCTAGCGCCCGCGACAGGAAACGCCCCAAAGCGCAACGTGGACACAGCCAAATTGGTGAAGGAAAACAGAGGTGTTTTTTGCAAAGTGCCTACCTGTAGATTTTGGCCTGTAGCTCAGCCGCCACCTAGGGAAATATACCAAACCTGTGCATTTCTGAAAACTAGAGACCTAGGGGAATCCAAGATGGGGTGACTTGTGTGGCTCGGACCAGGTTCTGTTACCCAGAATCCTTTGCAAACCTCAAAATGTGGCTAAAAAAACACATGTTCCTCACATTTCTGTGGCAGAAAGTTCTGGAATCTGAGAGGAGCCACGAATTTCCTTCCACCCAGCGTTCCCCCACGTCTCCCGATAAAAATGATACCTCACTTGTGTGGGTAGGCCTAGCGCCCGCGACAGGAAACGCCCCAAAGCGCAACGTGGACACAGCCAAATTGGTGAAGGAAAACAGAGGTGTTTTTTGCAAAGTGCCTACCTGTAGATTTTGGCCTGTAGCTCAGCCGCCACCTAGGGAAACCTACCAAACCTGTGCATTTCTGAAAACTAGAGACCTAGGGGAATCCAAGATGGGGTGACTTGTGTGGCTCGGACCAGGTTCTGTTACCCAGAATCCTTTGCAAACCTCAAAATGTGGCTAAAAAAACACATGTTCCTCACATTTCTGTGGCAGAAAGTTCTGGAATCTGAGAGGAGCCACGAATTTCCTTCCACCCAGCGTTCCCCCACGTCTCCCGATAAAAATGATACCTCACTTGTGTGGGTAGGCCTAGCGCCCGCGACAGGAAACGCCCCAAAGCGCAACGTGGACACAGCCAAATTGGTGAAGGAAAACAGAGGTGTTTTTTGCAAAGTGCCTACCTGTAGATTTTGGCCTGTAGCTCAGCCGCCACCTAGGGAAACCTACCAAACCTGTGCATTTCTGAAAACTAGAGACCTAGGGGAATCCAAGATGGGGTGACTTGTGTGGCTCAGACCAGGTTCTGTTACCCAGAATCCTTTGCAAACCTCAAAATTTGGCTAAAAAAACACATGTTCCTCACATTTCTGTGGCAGAAAGTTCTGGAATCTGAGAGGAGCCACGAATTTCCTTCCACCCAGCGTTCCCCCACGTCTCCCGATAAAAATGATACCTCACTTGTGTGGGTAGGCCTAGCGCCCGCGACAGGAAACGCCCCAAAGCGCAACGTGGACACAGCCAAATTGGTGAAGGAAAACAGAGGTGTTTTTTGCAAAGTGCCTACCTTTAGATTTTGGCCTGTAGCTCAGCCGCCACCTAGGGAAACCTACCAAACCTGTGCATTTCTGAAAACTAGAGACCTAGGGGAATCCAAGATGGGGTGACTTGTGTGGCTCGGACCAGGTTCTGTTACCCAGAATCCTTTGCAAACCTCAAAATGTGGCTAAAAAAACACATGTTCCTCACATTTCTGTGGCAGAAAGTTCTGGAATCTGAGAGGAGCCACGAATTTCCTTCCACCCAGCGTTCCCCCACGTCTCCCGATAAAAATGATACCTCACTTGTGTGGGTAGGCCTAGCGCCCGCGACAGGAAACGCCCCAAAGCGCAACGTGGACACAGCCAAATTGGTGAAGGAAAACAGAGGTGTTTTTTGCAAAGTGCCTACCTGTAGATTTTGGCCTGTAGCTCAGCCGCCACCTAGGGAAACATACCAAACCTGTGCATTTCTGAAAACTAGAGACCTAGGGGAATCCAAGATGGGGTGACTTGTGTGGCTCGGACCAGGTTCTGTTACCCAGAATCCTTTGCAAACCTCAAAATGTGGCTAAAAAAACACATGTTCCTCACATTTCTGTGGCAGAAAGTTCTGGAATCTGAGAGGAGCCACGAATTTCCTTCCACCCAGCGTTCCCCCACGTCTCCCGATAAAAATTATACCTCACTTGTGTGGGTAGGCCTAGCGCCCGCGACAGGAAACGCCCCAAAGCGCAACGTGGACACAGCCAAATTGGTGAAGGAAAACAGAGGTGTTTTTTGCAAAGTGCCTACCTGTAGATTTTGGCCTGTAGCTCAGCCGCCACCTAGGGAAACCTACCAAACCTGTGCATTTCTGAAAACTAGAGACCTAGGGGAATCCAAGATGGGGTGACTTGTGTGGCTCGGACCAGGTTCTGTTACCCAGAATCCTTTGCAAACCTCAAAATGTGGCTAAAAAAACACATGTTCCTCACATTTCTGTGGCAGAAAGTTCTGGAATCTGAGAGGAGCCACGAATTTCCTTCCACCCAGCGTTCCCTCACGTCTCCCGATAAAAATGATACCTCACTTGTGTGGGTAGGTTTAGCGCCCGCGACAGGAAACGCCCCAAAGCGCAACATGGACACAGCCAAATTGGTGAAGGAAAACAGAGGTGTTTTTTGCAAAGTGCCTACCTGTAGATTTTGGCCTGTAGCTCAGCCGCCACCTAGGGAAAGCTACCAAACCTGTGCATTTCTGAAAACTAGAGACCTAGGGGAATCCAAGATGGGGTGACTTGTGTGGCTCGGACCAGGTTCTGTTACCCAGAATCCTTTGCAAACCTCAAAATGTGGCTAAAAAAACACATGTTCCTCACATTTCTGTGGCAGAAAGTTCTGGAATCTGAGAGGAGCCACGAATTTCCTTCCACCCAGCGTTCCCCCACGTCTCCCGATAAAAATGATACCTCACTTGTGTGGGTAGGCCTAGCGCCCGCGACAGGAAACGCCCCAAAGCGCAACGTGGACACAGCCAAATTGGTGAAGGAAAACAGAGGTGTTTTTTGCAAAGTGCCTACCTGTAGATTTTGGCCTGTAGCTCAGCCGCCACCTAGGGAAATATACCAAACCTGTGCATTTCTGAAAACTAGAGACCTAGGGGAATCCAAGATGGGGTGACTTGTGTGGCTCGGACCAGGTTCTGTTACCCAGAATCCTTTGCAAACCTCAAAATGTGGCTAAAAAAACACATGTTCCTCACATTTCTGTGGCAGAAAGTTCTGGAATCTGAGAGGAGCCACGAATTTCCTTCCACCCAGCGTTCCCCCACGTCTCCCGATAAAAATGATACCTCACTTGTGTGGGTAGGCCTAGCGCCCGCGACAGGAAACGCCCCAAAGCGCAACGTGGACACAGCCAAATTGGTGAAGGAAAACAGAGGTGTTTTTTGCAAAGTGCCTACCTGTAGATTTTGGCCTGTAGCTCAGCCGCCACCTAGGGAAACCTACCAAACCTGTGCATTTCTGAAAACTAGAGACCTAGGGGAATCCAAGATGGGGTGACTTGTGTGGCTCGGACCAGGTTCTGTTACCCAGAATCCTTTGCAAACCTCAAAATGTGGCTAAAAAAACACATGTTCCTCACATTTCTGTGGCAGAAAGTTCTGGAATCTGAGAGGAGCCACGAATTTCCTTCCACCCAGCGTTCCCCCACGTCTCCCGATAAAAATGATACCTCACTTGTGTGGGTAGGCCTAGCGCCCGCGACAGGAAACGCCCCAAAGCGCAACGTGGACACAGCCAAATTGGTGAAGGAAAACAGAGGTGTTTTTTGCAAAGTGCCTACCTGTAGATTTTGGCCTGTAGCTCAGCCGCCACCTAGGGAAACCTACCAAACCTGTGCATTTCTGAAAACTAGAGACCTAGGGGAATCCAAGATGGGGTGACTTGTGTGGCTCAGACCAGGTTCTGTTACCCAGAATCCTTTGCAAACCTCAAAATTTGGCTAAAAAAACACATGTTCCTCACATTTCTGTGGCAGAAAGTTCTGGAATCTGAGAGGAGCCACGAATTTCCTTCCACCCAGCGTTCCCCCACGTCTCCCGATAAAAATGATACCTCACTTGTGTGGGTAGGCCTAGCGCCCGCGACAGGAAACGCCCCAAAGCGCAACGTGGACACAGCCAAATTGGTGAAGGAAAACAGAGGTGTTTTTTGCAAAGTGCCTACCTTTAGATTTTGGCCTGTAGCTCAGCCGCCACCTAGGGAAACCTACCAAACCTGTGCATTTCTGAAAACTAGAGACCTAGGGGAATCCAAGATGGGGTGACTTGTGTGGCTCGGACCAGGTTCTGTTACCCAGAATCCTTTGCAAACCTCAAAATGTGGCTAAAAAAACACATGTTCCTCACATTTCTGTGGCAGAAAGTTCTGGAATCTGAGAGGAGCCACGAATTTCCTTCCACCCAGCGTTCCCCCACGTCTCCCGATAAAAATGATACCTCACTTGTGTGGGTAGGCCTAGCGCCCGCGACAGGAAACGCCCCAAAGCGCAACGTGGACACAGCCAAATTGGTGAAGGAAAACAGAGGTGTTTTTTGCAAAGTGCCTACCTGTAGATTTTGGCCTGTAGCTCAGCCGCCACCTAGGGAAACCTACCAAACCTGTGCATTTCTGAAAACTAGAGACCTAGGGGAATCCAAGATGGGGTGACTTGTGTGGCTCGGACCAGGTTCTGTTACCCAGAATCCTTTGCAAACCTCAAAATGTGGCTAAAAAAACACATGTTCCTCACATTTCTGTGGCAGAAAGATCTGGACTCTGAGAGGAGCCACGAATTTCCTTCCACCCAGCGTTCCCCCACGTCTCCCGATAAAAATGATACCTCACTTGTGTGGGTAGGCCTAGCGCCCGCGACAGGAAACGCCCCAAAGCGCAACGTGGACACAACCAAATTGGTGAAGGAAAACAGAGGTGTTTTTTGCAAAGTGCCTACCTGTAGATTTTGGCCTGTAGCTCAGCCGCCACCTAGGGAAACCTACCAAACCTGTGCATTTCTGAAAACTAGAGACCTAGGGGAATCCAAGATGGGGTGACTTGTGTGGCTCGGACCAGGTTCTGTTACCCAGAATCCTTTGCAAACCTCAAAATTTGGCTAAAAAAACACATGTTCCTCACATTTCTGTGGCAGAAAGTTCTGGAATCTGAGAGGAGCCACGAATTTCCTTCCACCCAGCGTTCCCCCACTTCTCCCGATAAAAATTATACCTCACTTGTGTGGGTAGGCCTAGCGCCCGCGACAGGAAACGCCCCAAAGCGCAACGTGGACACAGCCAAATTGGTGAAGGAAAACAGAGGTGTTTTTTGCAAAGTGCCTACCTGTAGATTTTGGCCTGTAGCTCAGCCGCCACCTAGGGAAACCTACCAAACCTGTGCATTTCTGAAAACTAGAGACCTAGGGGAATCCAAGATGGGGTGACTTGTGTGGCTCGGACCAGGTTCTGTTACCCAGAATCCTTTGCAAACCTCAAAATGTGGCTAAAAAAACACATGTTCCTCACATTTCTGTGGCAGAAAGTTCTGGAATCTGAGAGGAGCCACGAATTTCCTTCCACCCAGCGTTCCCCCACGTCTCCCGATAAAAATGATACCTCACTTGTGTGGGTAGGCCTAGCGCCCGTGACAGGAAACGCCCCAAAGCGCAACGTGGACACAGCCAAATTGGTGAAGGAAAACAGAGGTGTTTTTTGCAAAGTGCCTACCTGTAGATTTTGGCCTGTAGCTCAGCCGCCACCTAGGGAAACCTACCAAACCTGTGCATTTCTGAAAACTAGAGACCTAGGGGAATCCAAGATGGGGTGACTTGTGTGGCTCGGACCAGGTTCTGTTACCCAGAATCCTTTGCAAACCTCAAAATGTGGCTAAAAAAACACATGTTCCTCACATTTCTGTGGCAGAAAGTTCTGGAATCTGAGAGGAGCCACGAATTTCCTTCCACCCAGCATTCCCCCACGTCTCCCGATAAAAATGATACCTCACTTGTGTGGGTAGGCCTAGCGCCCGCGACAGGAAACGCCCCAAAGCGCAACGTGGACACAGCCAAATTGGTGAAGGAAAACAGAGGTGTTTTTTGCAAAGTGCCTACCTGTAGATTTTGGCCTGTAGCTCAGCCGCCACCTAGGGAAACCTACCAAACCTGTGCATTTCTGAAAACTAGAGACCTAGGGGAATCCAAGATGGGGTGACTTGTGTGGCTCGGACCAGGTTCTGTTACCCAGAATCCTTTGCAAACCTCAAAATGTGGCTAAAAAAACACATGTTCCTCACATTTCTGTGGCAGAAAGATCTGGACTCTGAGAGGAGCCACGAATTTCCTTCCACCCAGCGTTCCCCCACGTCTCCCGATAAAAATGATACCTCACTTGTGTGGGTAGGCCTAGCGCCCGCGACAGGAAACGCCCCAAAGCGCAACGTGGACACAGCCAAATTGGTGAAGGAAAACAGAGGTGTTTTTTGCAAAGTGCCTACCTGTAGATTTTGGCCTGTAGCTCAGCCGCCACCTAGGGAAACCTACCAAACCTGTGCATTTCTGAAAACTAGAGACCTAGGGGAATCCAAGATGGGGTGACTTGTGTGGCTCGGACCAGGTTCTGTTACCCAGAATCCTTTGCAAACCTCAAAATTTGGCTAAAAAAACACATGTTCCTCACATTTCTGTGGCAGAAAGTTCTGGAATCTGAGAGGAGCCACGAATTTCCTTCCACCCAGCGTTCCCCCACGTCTCCCGATAAAAATTATACCTCACTTGTGTGGGTAGGCCTAGCGCCCGCGACAGGAAACGCCCCAAAGCGCAACGTGGACACAGCCAAATTGGTGAAGGAAAACAGAGGTGTTTTTTGCAAAGTGCCTACCTGTAGATTTTGGCCTGTAGCTCAGCCGCCACCTAGGGAAACCTACCAAACCTGTGCATTTCTGAAAACTAGAGACCTAGGGGAATCCAAGATGGGGAGACTTGTGTGGCTCGGACCAGGTTCTGTTACCCAGAATCCTTTGCAAACCTCAAAATGTGGCTAAAAAAACACATGTTCCTCACATTTCTGTGGCAGAAAGTTCTGGAATCTGAGAGGAGCCACGAATTTCCTTCCACCCAGCGTTCCCCCACGTCTCCCGATAAAAATGATACCTCACTTGTGTGGGTAGGCCTAGCGCCCGTGACAGGAAACGCCCCAAAGCGCAACGTGGACACAGCCAAATTGGTGAAGGAAAACAGAGGTGTTTTTTGCAAAGTGCCTACCTGTAGATTTTGGCCTGTAGCTCAGCCGCCACCTAGGGAAACCTACCAAACCTGTGCATTTCTGAAAACTAGAGACCTAGGGGAATCCAAGATGGGGTGACTTGTGTGGCTCGGACCAGGTTCTGTTACCCAGAATCCTTTGCAAACCTCAAAATGTGGCTAAAAAAACACATGTTCCTCACATTTCTGTGGCAGAAAGATCTGGAATCTGAGAGGAGCCACGAATTTCCTTCCACCCAGCGTTCCCCCACGTCTCCCGATAAAAATGATACCTCACTTGTGTGGGTAGGCCTAGCGCCCGCGACAGGAAACGCCCCAAAGCGCAACGTGGACACAGCCAAATTGGTGAAGGAAAACAGAGGTGTTTTTTGCAAAGTGCCTACCTGTAGATTTTGGCCTGTAGCTCAGCCGCCACCTAGGGAAACCTACCAAACCTGTGCATTTCTGAAAACTAGAGACCTAGGGGAATCCAAGATGGGGTGACTTGTGTGGCTCAGACCAGGTTTTGTTACCCAGAATCCTTTGCAAACCTCAAAATGTGGCTAAAAAAACACATGTTCCTCACATTTCTGTGGCAGAAAGTTCTGGAATCTGAGAGGAGCCACGAATTTCCTTCCACCCAGCGTTCCCCCACGTCTCCCGATAAAAATGATACCTCACTTGTGTGGGTAGGCCTAGCGCCCGCGACAGGAAACGCCCCAAAGCGCAACGTGGACACAGCCAAATTGGTGAAGGAAAACAGAGGTGTTTTTTGCAAAGTGCCTACCTGTAGATTTTGGCCTGTAGCTCAGCCACCACCTAGGGAAACCTACCAAACCTGTGCATTTCTGAAAACTAGAGACCTAGGGGAATCCAAGATGGGGTGACTTGTGTGGCTCGGACCAGGTTCTGTTACCCAGAATCCTTTGCAAACCTCAAAATGTGGCTAAAAAAACACATGTTCCTCACTTTTCTGTGGCAGAAAGTTCTGGAATCTGAGAGGAGCCACGAATTTCCTTCCACCCAGCGTTCCCCCACGTCTCCCGATAAAAATGATACCTCACTTGTGTGGGTAGGCCTAGCGCCCGCGACAGGAAACGCCCCAAAGCGCAACGTGGACACAGCCAAATTGGTGAAGGAAAACAGAGGTGTTTTTTGCAAAGTGCCTACCTGTAGATTTTGGCCTGTAGCTCAGCCGCCACCTAGGGAAACCTACCAAACCTGTGCATTTCTGAAAACTAGAGACCTAGGGGAATCCAAGATGGGGTGACTTGTGTGGCTCGGACCAGGTTCTGTTACCCAGAATCCTTTGCAAACCTCAAAATTTGGCTAAAAAAACACATGTTCCTCACATTTCTGTGGCAGAAAGATCTGGAATCTGAGAGGAGCCACGAATTTCCTTCCACCCAGCGTTCCCCCACGTCTCCCGATAAAAATGATACCTCACTTGTGTGGGTAGGCCTAGCGCCCGCGACAGGAAACGCCCCAAAGCGCAACGTGGACACAGCCAAATTGGTGAAGGAAAACAGAGGTGTTTTTTGCAAAGTGCCTACCTGTAGATTTTGGCCTGTAGCTCAGCCGCCACCTAGGGAAACCTACCAAACCTGTGCATTTCTGAAAACTAGAGACCTAGGGGAATCCAAGATGGGGTGACTTGTGTGGCTCGGACCAGGTTCTGTTACCCAGAATCCTTTGCAAACCTCAAACTGTGGCTAAAAAAACACATGTTCCTCACATTTCTGTGGCAGAAAGATCTGGAATCTGAGAGGAGCCACGAATTTCCTTCCACCCAGCGTTCCCCCACGTCTCCCGATAAAAATGATACCTCACTTGTGTGGGTAGGCCTAGCGCCCGCGACAGGAAACGCCCCAAAGCGCAACGTGGACACAACCAAATTGGTGAAGGAAAACAGAGGTGTTTTTTGCAAAGTGCCTACCTGTAGATTTTGGCCTGTAGCTCAGCCGCCACCTAGGGAAACCTACCAAACCTGTGCATTTCTGAAAACTAGAGACCTAGGGGAATCCAAGATGGGGTGACTTGTGTGGCTCGGACCAGGTTCTGTTACCCAGAATCCTTTGCAAACCTCAAAATTTGGCTAAAAAAACACATGTTCCTCACATTTCTGTGGCAGAAAGTTCTGGAATCTGAGAGGAGCCACGAATTTCCTTCCACCCAGCGTTCCCCCACTTCTCCCGATAAAAATTATACCTCACTTGTGTGGGTAGGCCTAGCGCCCGCGACAGGAAACGCCCCAAAGCGCAACGTGGACACAGCCAAATTGGTGAAGGAAAACAGAGGTGTTTTTTGCAAAGTGCCTACCTGTAGATTTTGGCCTGTAGCTCAGCCGCCACCTAGGGAAACCTACCAAACCTGTGCATTTCTGAAAACTAGAGACCTAGGGGAATCCAAGATGGGGTGACTTGTGTGGCTCGGACCAGGTTCTGTTACCCAGAATCCTTTGCAAACCTCAAAATGTGGCTAAAAAAACACATGTTCCTCACATTTCTGTGGCAGAAAGTTCTGGAATCTGAGAGGAGCCACGAATTTCCTTCCACCCAGCGTTCCCCCACGTCTCCCGATAAAAATGATACCTCACTTGTGTGGGTAGGCCTAGCGCCCGTGACAGGAAACGCCCCAAAGCGCAACGTGGACACAGCCAAATTGGTGAAGGAAAACAGAGGTGTTTTTTGCAAAGTGCCTACCTGTAGATTTTGGCCTGTAGCTCAGCCGCCACCTAGGGAAACCTACCAAACCTGTGCATTTCTGAAAACTAGAGACCTAGGGGAATCCAAGATGGGGTGACTTGTGTGGCTCGGACCAGGTTCTGTTACCCAGAATCCTTTGCAAACCTCAAAATGTGGCTAAAAAAACACATGTTCCTCACATTTCTGTGGCAGAAAGTTCTGGAATCTGAGAGGAGCCACGAATTTCCTTCCACCCAGCGTTCCCCCACGTCTCCCGATAAAAATGATACCTCACTTGTGTGGGTAGGCCTAGCGCCCGCGACAGGAAACGCCCCAAAGCGCAACGTGGACACAGCCAAATTGGTGAAGGAAAACAGAGGTGTTTTTTGCAAAGTGCCTACCTGTAGATTTTGGCCTGTAGCTCAGCCGCCACCTAGGGAAACCTACCAAACCTGTGCATTTCTGAAAACTAGAGACCTAGGGGAATCCAAGATGGGGTGACTTGTGTGGCTCGGACCAGGTTCTGTTACCCAGAATCCTTTGCAAACCTCAAAATGTGGCTAAAAAAACACATGTTCCTCACATTTCTGTGGCAGAAAGATCTGGACTCTGAGAGGAGCCACGAATTTCCTTCCACCCAGCGTTCCCCCACGTCTCCCGATAAAAATGATACCTCACTTGTGTGGGTAGGCCTAGCGCCCGCGACAGGAAACGCCCCAAAGCGCAACGTGGACACAGCCAAATTGGTGAAGGAAAACAGAGGTGTTTTTTGCAAAGTGCCTACCTGTAGATTTTGGCCTGTAGCTCAGCCGCCACCTAGGGAAACCTACCAAACCTGTGCATTTCTGAAAACTAGAGACCTAGGGGAATCCAAGATGGGGTGACTTGTGTGGCTCGGACCAGGTTCTGTTACCCAGAATCCTTTGCAAACCTCAAAATTTGGCTAAAAAAACACATGTTCCTCACATTTCTGTGGCAGAAAGTTCTGGAATCTGAGAGGAGCCACGAATTTCGTTCCACCCAGCGTTCCCCCACGTCTCCCGATAAAAATTATACCTCACTTGTGTGGGTAGGCCTAGCGCCCGCGACAGGAAACGCCCCAAAGCGCAACGTGGACACAGCCAAATTGGTGAAGGAAAACAGAGGTGTTTTTTGCAAAGTGCCTACCTGTAGATTTTGGCCTGTAGCTCAGCCGCCACCTAGGGAAACCTACCAAACCTGTGCATTTCTGAAAACTAGAGACCTAGGGGAATCCAAGATGGGGAGACTTGTGTGGCTCGGACCAGGTTCTGTTACCCAGAATCCTTTGCAAACCTCAAAATGTGGCTAAAAAAACACATGTTCCTCACATTTCTGTGGCAGAAAGTTCTGGAATCTGAGAGGAGCCACGAATTTCCTTCCACCCAGCGTTCCCCCACGTCTCCCGATAAAAATGATACCTCACTTGTGTGGGTAGGCCTAGCGCCCGTGACAGGAAACGCCCCAAAGCGCAACGTGGACACAGCCAAATTGGTGAAGGAAAACAGAGGTGTTTTTTGCAAAGTGCCTACCTGTAGATTTTGGCCTGTAGCTCAGCCGCCACCTAGGGAAACCTACCAAACCTGTGCATTTCTGAAAACTAGAGACCTAGGGGAATCCAAGATGGGGTGACTTGTGTGGCTCGGACCAGGTTCTGTTACCCAGAATCCTTTGCAAACCTCAAAATGTGGCTAAAAAAACACATGTTCCTCACTTTTCTGTGGCAGAAAGTTCTGGAATCTGAGAGGAGCCACGAATTTCCTTCCACCCAGCGTTCCCCCACGTCTCCCGATAAAAATGATACCTCACTTGTGTGGGTAGGCCTAGCGCCCGCGACAGGAAACGCCCCAAAGCGCAACGTGGACACAGCCAAATTGGTGAAGGAAAACAGAGGTGTTTTTTGCAAAGTGCCTACCTGTAGATTTTGGCCTGTAGCTCAGCCGCCACCTAGGGAAACCTACCAAACCTGTGCATTTCTGAAAACTAGAGACCTAGGGGAATCCAAGATGGGGTGACTTGTGTGGCTCGGACCAGGTTCTGTTACCCAGAATCCTTTGCAAACCTCAAAATTTGGCTAAAAAAACACATGTTCCTCACATTTCTGTGGCAGAAAGATCTGGAATCTGAGAGGAGCCACGAATTTCCTTCCACCCAGCGTTCCCCCACGTCTCCCGATAAAAATGATACCTCACTTGTGTGGGTAGGCCTAGCGCCCGCGACAGGAAACGCCCCAAAGCGCAACGTGGACACAGCCAAATTGGTGAAGGAAAACAGAGGTGTTTTTTGCAAAGTGCCTACCTGTAGATTTTGGCCTGTAGCTCAGCCGCCACCTAGGGAAACCTACCAAACCTGTGCATTTCTGAAAACTAGAGACGTAGGGGAATCCAAGATGGGGTGACTTGTGTGGCTCGGACCAGGTTCTGTTACCCAGAATCCTTTGCAAACCTCAAACTGTGGCTAAAAAAACACATGTTCCTCACATTTCTGTGGCAGAAAGATCTGGAATCTGAGAGGAGCCACGAATTTCCTTCCACCCAGCGTTCCCCCACGTCTCCCGATAAAAATGATACCTCACTTGTGTGGGTAGGCCTAGCGCCCGCGACAGGAAACGCCCCGAAGCGCAACGTGGACACAGCCAAATTGGTGAAGGAAAACAGAGGTGTTTTTTGCAAAGTGCCTACCTGTAGATTTTGGGGTGTAGCTCAGCCGCCACCTAGGGAAACCTACCAAACCTGTGCATTTCTGAAAACTAGAGACCTAGGGGAATCCAAGATGGGGTGACTTGTGTGGCTCGGACCAGGTTCTGTTACCCAGAATCCTTTGCAAACCTCAAAATGTGGCTAAAAAAACACATGTTCCTCACATTTCTGTGGCAGAAAGTTCTGGAATCTGAGAGGAGCCACGAATTTCCTTCCACCCAGCGTTCCCCCACGTCTCCCGATAAAAATGATACCTCACTTGTGTGGGTAGGCCTAGCGCCCGCGACAGGAAACGCCCCAAAGCGCAACGTGGACACAGCCAAATTGGTGAAGGAAAACAGAGGTGTTTTTTGCAAAGTGCCTACGTGTAGATTTTGGCCTGTAGCTCAGCCGCCACCTAGGGAAACCTACCAAACCTGTGCATTTCTGAAAACTAGAGACCTAGGGGAATCCAAGATGGGGAGACTTGTGTGGCTCGGACCAGGTTCTGTTTCCCAGAATCCTTTGCAAACCTCAAAATGTGGCTAAAAAAACACATGTTCCTCACATTTCTGTGGCAGAAAGTTCTGGAATCTGAGAGGAGCCACGAATTTCCTTCCACCCAGCATTCCCCCACGTCTCCCGATAAAAATGATACCTCACTTGTGTGGGTAGGCCTAGCGCCCGCGACAGGAAACGCCCCAAAGCGCAACGTGGACACAGCCAAATTGGTGAAGGAAAACAGAGGTGTTTTTTGCAAAGTGCCTACCTGTAGATTTTGGCCTGTAGCTCAGCCGCCACCTAGGGAAACCTACCAAACCTGTGCATTTCTGAAAACTAGAGACCTAGGGGAATCCAAGATGGGGTGACTTGTGTGGCTCGGACCAGGTTCTGTTACCCAGAATCCTTTGCAAACCTCAAAATGTGGCTAAAAAAACACATGTTCCTCACATTTCTGTGGCAGAAAGATCTGGAATCTGAGAGGAGCCACGAATTTCCTTCCACCCAGCGTTCCCCCACGTCTCCCGATAAAAATGATACCTCACTTGTGTGGGTAGGCCTAGCGCCCGCGACAGGAAACGCCCCAAAGCGCAACGTGGACACAGCCAAATTGGTGAAGGAAAACAGAGGTGTTTTTTGCAAAGTGCCTACCTGTAGATTTTGGCCTGTAGCTCAGCCGCCACCTAGGGAAACCTACCAAACCTGTGCATTTCTGAAAACTAGAGACCTAGGGGAATCCAAGATGGGGTGACTTGTGTGGCTCGGACCAGGTTCTGTTACCCAGAATCCTTTGCAAACCTCAAACTGTGGCTAAAAAAACACATGTTCCTCACATTTCTGTGGCAGAAAGTTCAGGGATCTGAGAGGAGCCACGAATTTCCTTCCACCCAGCGTTCCCCCACGTCTCCCGATAAAAATGATACCTCACTTGTGTGGGTAGGCCTAGCGCCCGCGACAGGAAACGCCCCGAAGCGCAACGTGGACACAGCCAAATTGGTGAAGGAAAACAGAGGTGTTTTTTGCAAAGTGCCTACGTGTAGATTTTGGCCTGTAGCTCAGCCGCCACCTAGGGAAACCTACCAAACCTGTGCATTTCTGAAAACTAGAGACCTAGGGGAATCCAAGATGGGGTGACTTGTGTGGCTCGGACCAGGTTCTGTTACCCAGAATCCTTTGCAAACCTCAAAATTTGGCTAAAAAAACACATGTTCCTCACATTTCTGTGGCAGAAAGATCTGGAATCTGAGAGGAGCCACGAATTTCCTTCCACCCAGCGTTCCCCCACGTCTCCCGATAAAAATGATACCTCACTTGTGTGGGTAGGCCTAGCGCCCGCGACAGGAAACGCCCCAAAGCGCAACGTGGACACAGCCAAATTGGTGAAGGAAAACAGAGGTGTTTTTTGCAAAGTGCCTACCTGTAGATTTTGGCCTGTAGCTCAGCCGCCACCTAGGGAAACCTACCAAACCTGTGCATTTCTGAAAACTAGAGACCTAGGGGAATCCAAGATGGGGTGACTTGTGTGGCTCGGACCAGGTTCTGTTACCCAGAATCCTTTGCAAACCTCAAACTGTGGCTAAAAAAACACATGTTCCTCACATTTCTGTGGCAGAAAGATCTGGAATCTGAGAGGAGCCACGAATTTCCTTCCACCCAGCGTTCCCCCACGTCTCCCGATAAAAATGATACCTCACTTGTGTGGGTAGGCCTAGCGCCCGCGACAGGAAACGCCCCAAAGCGCAACGTGGACACAGCCAAATTGGTGAAGGAAAACAGAGGTGTTTTTTGCAAAGTGCCTACGTGTAGATTTTGGCCTGTAGCTCAGCCGCCACCTAGGGAAACCTACCAAACCTGTGCATTTCTGAAAACTAGAGACCTAGGGGAATCCAAGATGGGGAGACTTGTGTGGCTCGGACCAGGTTCTGTTTCCCAGAATCCTTTGCAAACCTCAAAATGTGGCTAAAAAAACACATGTTCCTCACATTTCTGTGGCAGAAAGTTCTGGAATCTGAGAGGAGCCACGAATTTCCTTCCACCCAGCATTCCCCCACGTCTCCCGATAAAAATGATACCTCACTTGTGTGGGTAGGCCTAGCGCCCGCGACAGGAAACGCCCCAAAGCGCAACGTGGACACAGCCAAATTGGTGAAGGAAAACAGAGGTGTTTTTTGCAAAGTGCCTACCTGTAGATTTTGGCCTGTAGCTCAGCCGCCACCTAGGGAAACCTACCAAACCTGTGCATTTCTGAAAACTAGAGACCTAGGGGAATCCAAGATGGGGTGACTTGTGTGGCTCGGACCAGGTTCTGTTACCCAGAATCCTTTGCAAACCTCAAAATGTGGCTAAAAAAACACATGTTCCTCACATTTCTGTGGCAGAAAGATCTGGAATCTGAGAGGAGCCACGAATTTCCTTCCACCCAGCGTTCCCCCACGTCTCCCGATAAAAATGATACCTCACTTGTGTGGGTAGGCCTAGCGCCCGCGACAGGAAACGCCCCAAAGCGCAACGTGGACACAGCCAAATTGGTGAAGGAAAACAGAGGTGTTTTTTGCAAAGTGCCTACCTGTAGATTTTGGCCTGTAGCTCAGCCGCCACCTAGGGAAACCTACCAAACCTGTGCATTTCTGAAAACTAGAGACCTAGGGGAATCCAAGATGGGGTGACTTGTGTGGCTCGGACCAGGTTCTGTTACCCAGAATCCTTTGCAAACCTCAAACTGTGGCTAAAAAAACACATGTTCCTCACATTTCTGTGGCAGAAAGTTCAGGGATCTGAGAGGAGCCACGAATTTCCTTCCACCCAGCGTTCCCCCACGTCTCCCGATAAAAATGATACCTCACTTGTGTGGGTAGGCCTAGCGCCCGCGACAGGAAACGCCCCAAAGCGCAACGTGGACACAGCCAAATTGGTGAAGGAAAACAGAGGTGTTTTTTGCAAAGTGCCTACCTGTAGATTTTGGCCTGTAGCTCAGCCGCCACCTAGGGAAACCTACCAAACCTGTGCATTTCTGAAAACTAGAGACCTAGGGGAATCCAAGATGGGGTGACTTGTGTGGCTCAGACCAGGTTCTGTTACCCAGAATCCTTTGCAAACCTCAAAATTTGGCTAAAAAAACACATGTTCCTCACATTTCTGTGGCAGAAAGTTCTGGAATCTGAGAGGAGCCACGAATTTCCTTCCACCCAGCGTTCCCCCACGTGTCCCGATAAAAATGATACCCCACTTGTGTGGGTAGGCCTAGCGCCCGCGACAGGAAACGCCCCAAAGCGCAACGTGGACACAGCCAAATTGGTGAAGGAAAACAGAGGTGTTTTTTGCAAAGTGCCTACCTGTAGATTTTGGCCTGTAGCTCAGCCGCCACCTAGGGAAACCTACCAAACCTGTGCATTTCTGAAAACTAGAGACCTAGGGGAATCCAAGATGGGGTGACTTGTGTGGCTCGGACCAGGTTCTGTTACCCAGAATCCTTTGCAAACCTCAAAATGTGGCTAAAAAAAACACATGTTCCTCACATTTCTGTGGCAGAAAGTTCTGGAATCTGAGAGGAGCCACGAATTTCCTTCCACCCAGCGTTCCCCCACGTCTCCCGATAAAAATGATACCTCACTTGTGTGGGTAGGCCTAGCGCCCGCGACAGGAAACGTCCCAAAGCGCAACGTGGACACAGCCAAATTGGTGAAGGAAAACAGAGGTGTTTTTTGCAAAGTGCCTACCTGTAGATTTTGGCCTGTAGCTCGGCCGCCACCTAGGGAAACCTACCAAACCTGTGCATTTCTGAAAACTAGAGACCTAGGGGAATCCAAGATGGGGTGACTTGTGTGGCTCGGACCAGGTTCTGTTACCCAGAATCCTTTGCAAACCTCAAAATGTGGCTAAAAAAACACATGTTCCTCACATTTCTGTGGCAGAAAGTTCTGGAATCTGAGAGGAGCCACGAATTTCCTTCCACCCAGCGTTCCCCCACGTCTCCCGATAAAAATGATACCTCACTTGTGTGGGTAGGCCCAGCGCCCGCGACAGGAAACGCCCCAAAGCGCAACGTGGACACAGCCAAATTGGTGAAGGAAAACAGAGGTGTTTTTTGCAAAGTGCCTACCTGTAGATTTTGGCCTGTAGCTCGGCCGCCACCTAGGGAAACCTACCAAACCTGTGCATTTCTGAAAACTAGAGACCTAGGGGAATCCAAGATGGGGTGACTTGTGTGGCTCGGACCAGGTTCTGTTACCCAGAATCCTTTGCAAACCTCAAAATGTGGCTAAAAAAACACATGTTCCTCACATTTCTGTGGCAGAAAGTTCTGGAATCTGAGAGGAGCCACGAATTTCCTTCCACCCAGCGTTCCCCCACATCTCCCGATAAAAATGATACCTCACTTGTGTGGGTAGGCCTAGCGCCCGCGACAGGAAACGCCCCAAAGCGCAACGTGGACACAGCCAAATTGGTGAAGGAAAACAGAGGTGTTTTTTGCAAAGTGCCTACCTGTAGATTTTGGCCTGTAGCTCAGCCGCCACCTAGGGAAACCTCCCAAACCTGTGCATTTCTGAACACTAGAGACGTAGGGGAATCCAAGATGGGGTGACTTGTGTGGCTCGGACCAGGTTCTGTTACCCAGAATCCTTTGCAAACCTCAAAATTTGGCTAAAAAAACACATGTTCCTCACATTTCTGTGGCAGAAAGTTCTGGAATCTGAGAGGAGCCACGAATTTCCTTCCACCCAGCGTTCCCCCACGTCTCCCGATAAAAATGATACCTCACTTGTGTGGGTAGGCCTAGCGCCCGCGACAGGAAACGCCCCAAAGCGCAACGTGGACACATCACATTTTTTCATTGAAAACAGTGCCTACCTGTAGATTTTGGCCTCTAGCTCAGCCGGCACCTAGGGTAACCTACCAAACCTGTGCATTTCTGAAAACTAGAGTCCTAGGGGAATCCAAGATGGGGTGACTTGTGTGGCTTGGACCAGGTTATGTTACCCAGAATGCTTTGCAAACCTCAAATTCTGTCTAAAAAAAACACATTCTCCACACATTTCGGTGACAGAAAGTTCTGGAATCTGAGTGGAGCCACAAATTTCCTTCCACCCAGCGTTCCCCCAAGTCTCCCGATAAAAATGATACCTCACTTGTGTGGGTGGGCCAGGTGCCTGCAACAGAATAAGGCCCAAAACTTGTAGAGATAGAGGGGATAGCACAGCAAGTTTATAAGGACATATTCTTTTATACATCTTTAGACTGACTCTGCTTTGGGGACCCACATAAGTGAGGTGTAATTTTACTTGGGAGGCTGAGGGGAACACTGGGGAGTAGGAATTTTGTGCTGGAGTGGTGATCCTACGAAGAAAAGTCAGGAAAATATGCTTTTTTTAAGCACATTGAGGTTTACAGAGGAGTCTGGGTAAGAAAATGTTGGGGGATCCACGCAAGCCACACCTCCCTGGACTCCTTGGGGTGTCTAGTTTTATAAAATGTCTGGGTTTGGTAGGTTTCCCTAGATGAAGGCCGCACACAGGACCAAAAACATAGGTGCCCTCTCCCCCCCAAACACAGGTAGTTTTGTAATATATCGTTTTGATGTGCCCACATACGTCCGTGATGTGCCAAACACTAAAATTTTGAAAAGAAACACAGTTAGGTTATGTGAAAAACACCCCTCACCCACCAACCAAATTGGTGGCATGCTTCATCATCGGGGTCCCACCTGAGGCACCTAGCGTGTCACAGGTGTGCTGCGACGCCTGATTACAGCGGAGCAGGTTTTGTCATTTTTACCACACATACTGGTTGGATTTGGCACGAGGGTGAGTGATGGTTCAGTGGATCAAATTTTACTAACAAGAGCTTTCACAAAAATGAAATGCACTGTTAGTAACTGAAAGGCAAAAAACTGAACCAATGACTCACAGCTCGTGAGCTGTAAAGCCGCGACAAGGCACCAACCGCTTTACAGTCCATTCACACAACTTTCATACATGACACACACAAGGCCATTCACACCGCCAGCCACGGGCCCAGCATTACAACACTCACATCGACAGACAGCGCCACTCAAGGGCCCATCACTTACATACGCCCACATGCCTGATACAACAATCACACCAGCTGATGGGAGTGTGTGGAATGGTGTTTGGCTGGCAGTGTGTTGCAGTAGCCAACAGCAAGTCAATATGTACACTCTCAGCCAAGCCCCACTCCACCCACAATGGCATCATTTTTTTTTTTTTTTTTTTAACAGAGGAACCCCTAACTAAGTAGAAAGAATTACAAAACTACAAACACAAAAGCTCTAACTAAGAACATGACAGAAATGCTAACCATGAAACTAAACACATGAAAATACAAAACAGACATGAGTTTACACTCATGGTTGTTCCCAGAGATTCTTCTGGGTGTGGTAATTCTTAAAACAAGCACCGACACACAGCCCAGGCTTTGAAGGACAATCCGGGCAGTACATTCGAGACTCCCTCCGGATACCTCTTCGAAAACACACTCTACATTTCTTAGCTGGAAAGTCTTTTTTGGGTGTAGGAGGAATGTGCTCAGCAAAGTGGCAATCTTTCAATCTAGCCACATCCTCCACCACTGCTTCTCTAGGAACTCTGGCCTGTTCCACCACAATAAGGCTCTCTATCAATGACTCCTGAAATTTCACAAATGTCATCTTTGACTCTGGAGACCTATCCCTAAACACAATAAAAGTATTGAAGGTTGCTAAGTGGAAGAGGTGAAGTGCTAACTTCTTATACCAAACGTAAGACTTACGAATAGCAGTATAAGGTTCTAACCTCTGGTCAACTCTATCTACACCTCCCATGTGCTTATTATAATCTAAAATGCACACAGGTTTGCGCACTTCAGCAACCTGGCCCCAAACAGTCACAGGGGAAGTACTCTCATCATGGATGGTACTTAGCATGTAGACATCCCTCTTATCTGAAAATTTCAAAGCTAGCAGCTCCTCGTTCCGCAAGGCACAGCACTGTCCTCTCTCAAGTTTTTTACAGACAAGCTCCCTTGGATAGCCTTTCCGGTTAGAACGGATTGTGCCACAAGCAACTGTGTCCACTCTAAACAATTCCTTGAACAATTGCACACCAGTGTAGAAGTTATCTACATACAAATGGTGACCTTTGTTGAACAGTCGTCTACCAAGATCCCACACAATTTTCTCAGTAACTCCAAAAGTGGGAGGACAACCAGGGGGGTCAATATTGGAATCCCTACCAGTGTACACACGGAAACTATACACATATCCTGTCCTACTTTCAGACAGCATATACAATTTAATTCCATATCGTGCCCTTTTGCTAGGAATGTACTGCCTAAAAACCAAACGACCCTTGAAGAGGACCAAAGACTCGTCCACACTTAACTCTTTGCCTGGAACATAGACCTCCGAAAACCGATCTACAAAATGATCAAGGACAGGCCTAATCTTAAAAAGACGGTCAGAATCTGGGTGATCTCGTGGCAAGGCTAATGCATTGTCAACAAAATGCAGCATCCTAAGAAGAAGCAAATACCGATTACGACCCATGGTCGCTGGAAATATAGCTGTTGCCATCAAGGGACTAGTAGACCAATAAGAAGCCAGTGACGGCTTCCTTATCAACCCCATCAAAAAAGTCAAACCCAAAAACTTTTTTATCTCCTCCAAATTTGTGGGAATCCACTGGGCAGCTCTAGAGTGTGGCCTAAGTCTAGCAGCGTTGTCCCTCAAATGCTGCTCCGCATACAAATTAGTCTGCTCAACAATCTCTTCCAAAAACACATCATCCATGAATAACTCAAAGAAATTGATAGGCATAAAGTTCTCTGTATTGGCGTTACACCCCGGGAGACCAGTAAAGGCAGGCAACTCTGGCTGCTGCATGTTTGGGGCAACCCAGACATCAGGTCTTATAACGGGAAACCTTTCAGCCCCAGGTTGCTGCACTATTGGCACATCAATGTCCTCCTCTACAACAGGCCCTTCATCTGCACTGAGTGTGGCTTCATCATCAGAAGATTCCCCTCCAAGAGAAACATCACTGCCAGAATCTCTGACTTCCTCCTCTGCCTCAGATGCAGAGTCTGTCTCATAGTCATGATCAGACTGTGACTCAAAAAGCATACCAACCACCTGCTGAGCGGTCATCCTGCAGCTAGCCATGATATCTCCTGCTAAAATTAACTGGACAAATTCACCACCAACAACCAGCACTGTGTAAGACAAGTGACAAAGTGTAGCTTTGTTAGTAAGAGTTATAAACTCAAAAACGATACCGCTCACTTGCCTGAAAAAGCTTGATTCACCAGCAACTACACAGCAATCACCAATGATATCCCACTAAAAATAAAGAAAGAAAGGCAAATTAGAAATAAGACAAAACAAATATCATTGTGTACAAATCTAAGGACAATTTCACACACAATCCTGCATTTAGTACACCCCCTACAAACATGTCATTCATGCATGGCAACAATACTCCTTTGGAGTAAATTGTTTTTACTTACCTAAAACATGCAACTGTGCAAACTGCAGGTCAACCACCGCCAAAACCGCAAGGAGACACAGCAAATAAAGCAAAAGCTTTGAACTAGAACAAAAAGGAGGAAAACATTTTTTATCACAAATGCAAAGACTTCTTCAGTTGACAAACACCCCACCATCAAACATTTAGAAATTGGTGCCTAAGTGGATTCTGCCATGGGGCAGATGGGCCTACTAATAAAATAGACCTGTCTACCCCAAGGAAGCCAGAAAATACCTTTAGTAGTGTGTCCCCATGGAGAGCGACCCTTGCCAAAGGGGACAGCCCTAAAAAAAAAAAGCAACAAAAAAAAATAAAAAACACACACAACACTATCCCTGGTGCCTAAGTGGCTTCTGCCCCCCTTGGGGGCAGGTGGGCCTAAGAAAATAGGCCCATCTTCCCCCAGGGGGTGTAGAAATGGGCAACAGGTCAATGCCCCCCTTGGGGGGGCGCCCCGTGACCAAGGGGACGCCCCCCCACAAAAATAAACAAATTAAAAAAAATCCCTGGCGTTCTAGTAGTTTCTGCCCCCCTTGGGGGCAGACCAGCCTAAAAATAATAGGCTGATCTGTCTCCAAGGGGTGCAGAAATGGCCTGGGTACATATGCCCCCAAAGTGGGGGGCGACCCTTGCCCAAGGCCCCACCCATCCACTAACACACACACACACACACACACTATCCCTGGTGTCTAAGTGGCTTCTGCCCCCCTTGGGGGCAGGTGGGCCTAAGAAAATAGGCCCATCTGCCCCCAGGGGGTGTAGAAATGGGCAACAGGTCAATGCCCCCCTTGGGGGGGCGCCCCGTGACCAAGGGGACGCCCCCCCACAAAAATAAACAAATAAAAAAAAATCCCTGGCGTTCTAGTAGTTTCTGCCCCCCTTGGGGGCAGACCAGCCTAAAAATAATAGGCTGATCTGTCTCCAAGGGGTGCAGAAATGGCCTGGGTACATGTGCCCCCAAAGTGGGGGGCGACCCTTGCCCAAGGCCCCACCCATCCACTAACACACACACACACACACACACACACACACACACTATCCCTGGAGTCTAAGTGGCTTCTGCCCCCCTTGGGGGCAGGTGGGCCTAAGAAAATAGTCCCATCATCCTCCAGGGGGTGTAGAAATGGGCAACATTTCAATGCCCCCCTTCGGGGGGCGCCCCGTGACCAAGGGGACGCCCCCCCACAAAAATAAACAAATAAAAATAAATCCCTGGCGTTCTAGTAGTTTCTGCCCCCCTTGGGGGCAGACCAGCCTAAAAATAATAGGCTGATCTGTCTCCAAGGGGTGCAGAAATGGCCTGGGTACATGTGCCCCCAAAGTGGGGGGTGACCCTTGCCCAAGGCCCCACCCATCCACTAACACACACACACACACACACACACACACACACACACACTATCCCTGGTGTCTAAGTGGCTTCTGCCCCCCTTGGGGGCAGGTTGGCATAAGAAAATAGGCCCATCTGCCCCCAGGGGGTGTAGAAATGGGCAACAGGTCAATGCCCCCATTGGGGGGGGCGCCCCGTGACCAAGGGGACGCCCCCCCTCAAAAATAAACAAATAAAAAAAAATCCCTGGCGTTCTAGTAGTTTCTGCCCCCCTTGGGGGCAGACCAGCCTAAAAATAATAGGCTGATCTGTCTCCAGGGGGTGCAGAAATGGCCTGGGTACATGTGCCCCCAAAGTGGGGGGCGACCCTTGCCCAAGGCCCCACCCATCCACTAACACACACACACACACACACACACACTATCCCTGGTGTCTAAGTGGCTTCTGCCCCCCTTGGGGGCAGGTGGGCCTAAGAAAATAGGCCCATCTGCCCCCAGGGGGTGTAGAAATGGGCAACAGGTCAATGCCCCCCTTGGGGGGGCGCCCTGTGACCAAGGGGACGCCCCCCCCCACAAAAATAAACAAATAAAAAAAAATCCCTGGCGTTCTAGTAGTTTCTGCCCCCCTTGGGGGCAGACCAGCCTAAAAATAATAGGCTGATCTGTCTCCAAGGGGTGCAGAAATGGCCTGGGTACATGTGCCCCCAAAGTGGGGGGCGACCCTTGCCCAAGGCCCCACCCATCCACTAACACACACACACACACACACACACACACTATCCCTGGTGTCTAAGTGGTTTCTGCCCCCCTTGGGGGCAGGTGGGCCTAAGAAAATAGGCCCATCTGCCCCCAGGGGGTGTAGAAATGGGCAACAGGTCAATGCCCCCCTTGGGGGGGCGCCCCGTGACCAAGGGGACGCCCCCCCACAAAAATAAACAAATAAAAAAAAATCCCTGGCGTTCTAGTAGTTTCTGCCCCCCTTGGGGGCAGACCAGCCTAAAAATAATAGGCTGATCTGTCTCCAAGGGGTGCAGAAATGTCCTGGGTACATGTGCCCCCAAAGTGGGGGGCGACCCTTGCCCAAGGCCCCACCCATCCACTAACACACACACACACACACACACACACACACTATCCCTGGTGTCTAAGTGGCTTCTGCCCCCCTTGGGGGCAGGTGGGCCTAAGAAAATAGGCCCATCTGCCCCCAGGGGGTGTAGAAATGGGCAACAGGTCAATGCCCCCCTTGGGGGGGCGCCCTGTGACCAAGGGGACACCCCCCCACAAAAATAAACAAATAAAAAAAAATCCCTGGCGTTCTAGTAGTTTCTGCCCCCCTTGGGGGCAGACCAGCCTAAAAATAATAGGCTGATCTGTCTCCAAGGGGTGCAGAAATGGCCTGGGTACATGTGCCCCCAAAGTGGGGGGCGACCCTTGCCCAAGGCCCCACCCATCCACTAACACACACACACACACACACTATCCCTGGTGTCTAAGTGGCTTCTGCCCCCCTTGGGGGCAGGTGGGCCTAAGAAAATAGGCCCATCTGCCCCCAGGGGGTGTAGAAATGGGCAACAGGTCAATGCCCCCCTTGGGGGGGCGCCCCGTGACCAAGGGGACGCCCCCCCACAAAAATAAACAAATAAAAAAAAATCCCTGGCGTTCTAGTAGTTTCTGCCCCCCTTGGGGGCAGACCAGCCTAAAAATAATAGGCTGATCTGTCTCCAAGGGGAGCAGAAATGGCCTGGGTACATGTGCCCCCAAAGTGGGGGGCGACCCTTGCCCAAGGCCCCACCCATCCACTAACACACACACACACACACACACACTATCCCTGGTGTCTAAGTGGCTTCTGCCCCCCCTTGGGGGCAGGTGGGCCTAAGAAAATAGGCCCATCTGCCCCCAGGGGGTGTAGAAATGGGCAACAGGTCAATGCCCCCCTTGGGGGGGCGCCCCGTGACCAAGGGGACGCCCCCACCACAAAAATAAACAAATAAAAAAAAATCCCTGGCGTTCTAGTAGTTTCTGCCCCCCTTGGGGGCAGACCAGCCTAAAAATAATAGGCTGATCTGTCTCCAAGGGGTGCAGAAATGGCCTGGGTACATGTGCCCCCAAAGTGGGGGGCGACCCTTGCCCAAGGCCCCACCCATCCACTAACACACACACACACACACACTATCCCTGGTGTCTAAGTGGCTTCTGCCCCCCTTGGGGGCAGGTGGGCCTAAGAAAATAGGCCCATCTGCCCACAGGGGGTGTAGAAATGGGCAACAGGTCAATGCCCCCCACAAAAATAAACAAATAAAAAAAAATCCCTGGCGTTCTAGTAGTTTCTGCCCCCCTTGGGGGCAGACCAGCCTACAAATAATAGGCTGATCTGTCTCCAAGGGGTGCAGAAATGGCCTGGGTACATGTGCCCCCAAAGTGGGGGGCGACCCTTGCCCAAGGCCCCACCCATCCACTAACACACACACACACACACACACACTATCCCTGGTGTCTAAGTGGCTTCTGCCCCCCCTTGGGGGCAGGTGGGCCTAAGAAAATAGGCCCATCTGCCCCCAGGGGGTGTAGAAATGGGCAACAGGTCAATGCCCCCCTTGGGGGGGCGCCCCGTGACCAAGGGGACGCCCCCACCACAAAAATAAACAAATAAAAAAAAATCCCTGGCGTTCTAGTAGTTTCTGCCCCCCTTGGGGGCAGACCAGCCTAAAAATAATAGGCTGATCTGTCTCCAAGGGGTGCAGAAATGGCCTGGGTACATGTGCCCCCAAAGTGGGGGGCGACCCTTGCCCAAGGCCCCACCCATCCACTAACACACACACACACACACACTATCCCTGGTGTCTAAGTGGCTTCTGCCCCCCTTGGGGGCAGGTGGGCCTAAGAAAATAGGCCCATCTGCCCACAGGGGGTGTAGAAATGGGCAACAGGTCAATGCCCCCCACAAAAATAAACAAATAAAAAAAAATCCCTGGCGTTCTAGTAGTTTCTGCCCCCCTTGGGGGCAGACCAGCCTACAAATAATAGGCTGATCTGTCTCCAAGGGGTGCAGAAATGGCCTGGGTACATGTGCCCCCAAAGTGGGGGGCGACCCTTGCCCAAGGCCCCACCCATCCACTAACACACACACACACACACACACACTATCCCTGGTGTCTAAGTGGCTTCTGCCCCCCTTGGGGGCAGGTGGGCCTAAGAAAATAGGCCCATCTGCCCCCAGGGGGTGTAGAAATGGGCAACAGGTCAATGCCCCCCTTGGGGGGGCACCCCGTCACCAAGGGGACGCCCCCCCACAAAAATAAACAAATAAAAAAAAATCCCTGGCGTTCTAGTAGTTTCTGCCCCCCTTGGGGGCAGACCAGCATAAAAATAATAGGCTGATCTGTCTCCAAGGGGTGCAGAAATGGCCTGGGTACATGTGCCCCCAAAGTGGGGGGCGACCCTTGCCCAAGGCCCCACCCATCCACTAACACACACACACACACACACACACTATCCCT